>NC_065919.1:77643788-77761255 GCF_024586455.1 Bactrocera neohumeralis | reverse complement strand
ATAAAACTTGTCAAAAGGAATACAAAATTATTCAAGAAAACGCAAATGGTGAACACGATACAGTTCTACAGAAATGCAATACAATTACTTGTAGCTGCGCTTACAAGCGTGCAAATTGCTGAAAGTGTGTAAAATTGCTATGCTCTACTGATTTCGCCATTTTTTCACACTTTCGCATTCATTATGCTCGGAAGCTATTTATAGCAATAATCTTTGTGCAACATACGGATTTACAGTTTCGATTTCACAAACAGATAGACATTTGTGAAGCACAATTACATACATACAGATATACTTATGTATGTACTCATATCACCGAAACGATGACATATAAAGTAACATATATACGTATATATACGTATGTATGTATATATGTATACACAAATATGTGAATACTCGATTTGCGTTTCATTTTATGTTCGTTTGACCAGCTCGCATGACAGCCGCTGGCGTTGAAACTCATTTTTTCCGCTCATCTAACTTTGCAAATTGATTTGATTTAAATAGCGAATTACAGTGTCATTGTAACTGATAGCGGTGTGACCGTTTTGTTTACCATTTAATTTAGTTTTAATGAAAACGCTTGCGATAATTGCAATTATAAGCAACTTTCTTGGTGTTGCTGCTATCTCCCCATCTACAATTTTTCACGTTAATTAAAAACTTGTAAAGTCAAAACTTGAGTTGCACTTCGGGAATACAAGTCATAAATATTTAGCATCTTTTTATCCATATTATAAACGATTTTTAATGGAACCAGACGGCCATAAATATATTTATATAGAACATTCTGAAACACAAAATTATATCTATAATTTTTTAAATATTTAATGTTTATTATATACCTAAATATATAGTGGTACCTTAAATATACCGGCTTATTTGGTATTGAAATCTAATTACCAAAAATAAAAATTTATCAAAAATTGTTCGGTTTCCATTCTCGAAATAGCATAGTAGCTAGTATTGAAGTATATCGACTAATGTAGAAAAATTTCACTTCCAAAAGTATTCATTGAATTGGCGCTGTGACGTTTATGTATAATTTTCAAAAAAGTTTTGCGTACTTTTATTCAATTTTTTTTTTTTATTTAAATTGAAATGAATTTTTGAGAACTCATGCCCAGCTCTTGACCGATGCTACGGCTGCTACTATGCCGGTCTCTTTCGACCAATTCAGCGATTTTATCGCAATTTTCGACGACAGGCTTTCCGGAGCGTGGCGCATCTTCGACCACCTCTACACCAGAACGAAAACGTTGAAACCATCGTTGTGCGGTGGAAATGGAAACTGTATCGGGTCCATAAACTGCACAAATTTTATTGGCGGCTTGAGCTTTTTGCCTTTATCGTAGTAGTACTGTAAAATATGCCGTATTTTCTCTTTATTTTGCTCCATGTTTGCGACGCTATAACTCACGAACGACTTAAAAGAAACGACAATCAATCAAACACGTGTTAGCGCGTGTAATGAGCTTTCCAATAAGGTATAGCATGACCCGATGCGACGAACAAAACTAGAACTACGCGCTTTCAGCGCCAACTAGCGAAAATACCGCAAGACTTTTTTGACAACCTATTATTTATTTTAGAAGACCTCTGATAAATGTTAAACGCAAACCTTTCACATTTTCAAAATCGCAAAAAGTGCAACCGTGTTCTACTCCTCCGACTAGTTAAAATGTTAAAAATCGTTTAAAATGAAAGTTAAACACAATAGAAGATAAAATATCATGGGTGATTCTACAATCGATTCACTTATTTGGAGGCTTCAATATGTATACAGTAAGGCTCAGAATAATTTTTGCAAAAGAACATGCCACGTTAATACAGATCATATTGCTAGCTAAGCCACGGATATTTTTACTACTTGCTGCAGACTCTTAATTAAAGTATTTTATATACAACAAAAATCCACGAAGCTTTTCAAACGACAGCATATAGGCTGGTACAGCTGCAGAAAGACCTTCGACGCATACATATATGTATACTTAAAAGTGAAAAACGGTAGACTCAGTATATTTTTTCGAATTTCTAAAGAAAGCTTTAGAGCTTTCGTGGTAAATAGAACTTGGGCTTTGATGCCCAAGTATATGCAAATTAATCTGAGCCACAATTTCGCTGAAACGGCTAAACCGATGAACTTGAAATATTTACGCGACCTTATTCAATATATTTGACAGGTAATAAACGAAGGAATTTTTGATAATAATTTTGATTTTTTAACCCACTATAAAATATACATTTTTTGGAGATCAATTACGGAATCACGGAATTCTAAATTTAAAAAAATGAATTATCATATACATAAAATTTTAAAATTCTCTCTTTTTATTTATCAAAAATGCCTATTAAAAAAAATTTATATTAAAACGGTTTTTTTTACTTGCAAGCGGATATAACCTCATAAAAAGAATAAATTTATAGCAATTTTTTATTGTGGCCTACAAATGTTCCTCAGTCTTACATACGAGCATAAAAACTAAGTGTTCTCTCGGAAAAGGTCAAATATACCACCATAAGTGCTACGTAGGTTGCGATATATATTTCTGGCCTAATAATGTAAATAGGCATATTTATCAACGAAAATGTTTTTTTTTTTTTTTTTTTTTTATTTTTTTGTTTTTTTTTTTTTTTTTTTTTTGTCGATTGCTGTTTTGTTTCGGGCTCATACGCACAGATCCATGATTCGTCACCTGTGACAATCTTATAAACGTCTTTTGAAGCACCGCGATCGTATTTTTCAGCATTTCTTTACACCAATCCACACGAGCCTTTTTTGAGCGATTGTCAAATTGTGCGGGATCCAACGAGAACAAACCTTTTTTACGGCCAGGTGTTCATGCAATATCGAATGTATGCTGGTGGGAGAAATGCATAGGCATGCCTCTATCTGAAGGTATGTTACATGACGGTCTTGCATTATCAGTTCACGTACGGCATCGATGTTTTCTGGCACAACGGCTGTTTTTGGACGACCTTCACGGAATTCGTCTTTGAGCGAGCGTCGGCCACGATTGAATTCGTTGTACCAGTTTTTCACAGTGCTATAGAATGGTGCTTCATAGCCATACAAAGATTTTAGTTCATCGATGCACTCTTGTCGTGATAATCCACGTCGAAAGTTGTGAAAAATGATCGCACGAAAATGTTCACGAGTTAATTCCATTTTTTGGCCGAGATGAATTTTTTTTACCTGTAAATAAAACAATTCACGATTAAATGACAAAACGTTCTGAGTGATGTTATGCTAAAAAATGTCAAACTTTCAATGGAAATGTCAGATTGCACCTGGCAACACTTAGTGTTGCCCTAGGCCAGAATATATATAGCAGCCCTCGTACTTAACTCACTGAATCGCATTCCAGCAAAAGCGGCAGGCAACATCAGAAGTCAATGAGCAATAATTTTTCCTTTGCTCTATGCAAACACAAAGAAATACATGCAAATACAAAAACTTGCAACTTTACCACTAACGAAACAACAAATAAGAAGAACAACAAAAAAGCAAACGCTTAGGCCAAAGTGGTACCTCATAATACACAAACTCGCTGGCGCATTCATTAAGAAAAATTACTACCATCGCGAGTGTTGCAACCAAATGTGACTGGATGTGGCAGACCGACAAGCACTGGTGAGGTGCTAGCCGCAGCCATCCAACAACGAGACTATGCTAAGCGGCAGCCACTTTTGTTGGCAATAACAACAGACAGCAATAACTCAGCAAATGCAAAGAACAACTTTACCGCCAACAAAACAACAAATAAGAAGCATAAAAAAAAACCAGCAACTTAGATCAAAGTGTTCCTTCATAATACACCAACACGCATATTACATACTCACACACACATTTATAAACATAAAGATATATCAGATATACACTGGGTGGGTAATTTATATACATATCTAGCCAGCCAATGGCAATATGCTGGCGCATTAAAACCGTTTGGATATTCGCGCATTCATTAAGAAAAATTACTGTCATTGCGAGTGCCACACACTTGTGTTGCAAGCAAATGTCACTGGTTGTGGCAGAGCGACAAGCACTGGTGAAGTGCTGGCCGCAGCCATCCAACAGCGAGAATATGCTAAATGGCAGCCGCTGTTGTTAGGCAACAGCAACAACAAGCGCAAGCAGAACAACAAACAGAAAGCAATAAAATAAAAATAACTAGCAAAACACCGTTAGGCACATTTTGACAGATGCTGCACCTGCGCAGCCTGACAATAGTGACGCGTTGGCAACAGCAAAAGCCGCAACAACTAGTTTCTTGACAGTGGTTGCAGCAGCGCTGTTGCATGCGAATATTTAGTTAAATTAATGTGCAACATTTACCGCCGCGTGACAACGCCATTGCCCAAGGAGTGCTGGTGGAAGAAGCTCCGCATGCATATTGGCGCATCTGCTTAGTGGAAAATGTCGAAACCCTATTAAAATATGAGAAACTGACATTTTTTTTTTTAGCTCCAGCAAGATACAACTACTTGCCGTGCAGTTGCCACACTCGTTTTGGCTTTTGACATGAACTCGCCGAAAAGTAGGTAAGCAGCGCCAAAGCGACGCATCACAGCAACCAAAGTGCAATGGGAACACACGAACGGGGAACGAAGTATTGGCAAACAGTGGATTTGAACTTTAATCTGTCGCATTTTGGTTTTGTTGTTGGATTTTGATTGTTATTTACTGTTGAGCTTAAGGAGGGTTCTGAGTTGGCTATGATTTGGGTTTGAAGTTTTTTTTTGGAAAACTTGTGCTTGTTTATTCTTTTATAGGCTTTAATAAATAGTAAAACTCATAAATTAATAAAAAATATTTTTTTATAAATTCCTATGAAATCGACGAAAAATGTAGGGATTACATAAGTTTTCGGGTTTCAAAAAATCGATGTTTTATTGTCTTATAAAATTTTACAACGCCTCTAGAATGTCCTAAATATTCAAGTTAATCCTACAAGTAGTTCCAAAGATACAACCTTGAGAACGTGTGCACTCGAGCTTAGTTTCACGAAACTGAACTTTGAAGTCGGTTGTTATCGAGGTATTCTTTTGATAAGTCCAAATTATTAATAACAAGCTTAATGCTTCTATCATTATCTGACAAATATACCTACGAAGAACGCTATGTCAAGCCGTTTCGGTGCATTTTTACTTATCGATTCCGAAAACATCGATTTATTATGAAAACGCTTTATCTCTGTAACTATTTGTGTCTTAAGGTTCAAACAACATATTTTTCTCTATCAATACCGAAATGTCAGTACGTTGAATGTATATATTAATCACAAAAAAAATTCATGAATCCCTAAAATTGTAAGTAACAAAGTTCATCACCTAATTTTTTAATCTAATCTTGGAAGGCCAAAATGTCAGTACTTAGCTTGTACAAATTAATTTGTTATTTTCTGCAAAACATATTTCTTGTTAGCTTTCTAGCTTCTTTATTGCATCTGAAATATTTTTTTTATTTCAACAGCAACTTACGTTTCACGAAATTAACTACACATAAGTGACAACGCTGAATATCCATTGGGGCATTGTTTTTATTCTCAGCTAAACTTTTTCTATTATTTTGCGATTTATTGTTTTGCTCTTTGCTGCTCTGGTGCGCCATTGCGATTATTTATGCATGCAGCAAAACGAGGTGACACGAACGTATAAACCAAAACAAAAACAAACAGAAAAATAGATGATGCTGCCAAGAGCCAAGATGCCGCTTCTTTGCATTGCAGAAATGTGGTTTTTGCGGCAGAGATGCGCCTTTGCCACAAAATTTTTTGTTGCATCAGCATTTGTTCACTTGTCTGCTTGTCTGTCGTAATATTGAAGTGCCGCAAAGCCAACCATTTACTATTAATTAACCGTTTGGCAACTTCTGCACAACCGAGCGGGCAGCAAACATAGTTAGTAAATGCAAAGCACACATGCGCAAAAACAAAAGTTTAAAAGTGCAAAGTTAAATAATTTTTAATGAACTGTATGTAATATTTTGCATCGAGTTTGTCGCTTAAGTCTTTCGTTTGCCGCCTTTTGAGTTTTGTATATTTTATTTTAATATTTTTTTAGCATTTTTTCTCATTTTGGTTGAACAAGTTGGCTTCGTGGCAGGTCACATTGGCCTTCAACTGCAGCCATTCAGCTGTTTATCAAAAGCCAAGCGGCAAAACAACTTTCAATTGTGGCATGAACGTGAAAAACTGCCGATAAACATATATATTTAACGCTTGTATATGTAAGTGTGTGTTCATAATCGCTTAGGTCCAAGTGCACAATAGTTAATAAATTAAATTGTTAGCTGCTTCAACATCCCAAATGCTCTGACAATGATTTCACTGACATTCGCAAATGAACCACCAATGATATTTGTTGTAATACCCACAGTTATGTAGTTAACGAACACTGTTGTTGTATGCCGCAAATTACATGGTCAGCAGTCCTTCATGCCTTATTATTTTCTGTTAATGCGTGAAATTGAAATTGAAATTATAATTTAATTAGCCGCTTCAAAGTTAACTTTAAAGCCTCAAGGCACTTGTTTCGCATATTCGGTGCTTCATTGCTTGTGTTTTGCTTGCCGAAATATTTCATAATACTTATGTGGTAAATTTGTTGGCACATTAAGCGTAGGCTCCCTGATGCAGTACAAATCGACCAATTATTAAATAAATTAGAAGCGAAAATGCTAATTAACAAAATATTAGATAATATTAAGAAAATGTTAAGTAAATTGACTTTTGAATGGCGAAGAGTATACGTCTACGTCTATTGCATAACGCTTTCCTTTCAAAGGCAAATGTTTTCATTTTTTTTTTGAAAAGAGAAGAAGTCGCAACGCGTGCCATATCAGGTGAATACGGGGAGTGGTTAATGGTTAAAATGTGATTTTTGGTCAAATAATCGGTTTGGAAAAACTCTTTGAGAGAAATTTGGTAAGGTCCTTTTTTACGAAAATATGTGTATATATCTTTAATAACTGAAGAACTACATATTTGATGGTATTTTAAGTAGGTTCAGTTAACTTAAATTGATTTGATGGTTTAACAGGAAAATATTATGAATCTGAAGTTAAGTTAAGCTAAGTTGAGTTTTATTAAGTTAAGTTAAGTAAGATTATGTTATGTTCAATTATTTTAAGCTAAGTTACGTTAAATTGATATAAGTTAAGTTAAGTTATGTTATGTTATGTTAAGCTAAGTAATGCCAATTATGTTAAGCTAATTTAGGTAAAGTTAAGTTTAGTTATATTAAGCAATTCCGCTTTATATTTTGCATTTCATTAAATATTTTCCTTAATTAGGCCTTTCCAAGTTGAGCTAAGTTAGGTCCAGTTAATTCAAGTTAAGTTAGGTTAAGTTAAATTAGGCTATGTTAAGTTAAGTAAAGTCAAGTAAGTTAAGTTAAGTTATATTAATTAAAGTTAATCTATATTCTTTTATTTTATGCATTTTTCAAAATAGTTCTCCTAATGAGATATTTTCTTAACAAATATAAAGAGTTATTCGCAAAGTATAGCCTACAGTCGGGCGCTTAAAGTAATTTGGTGGAATAACCCAATTTATAACTTTAGAATACTATTATTCTCCAACATTCACACGATTAAACTGCAGCTCAATTCAACATGTTTCCATTGAATTACTTAAATTTTACTCAATTTTGTCCGCTTCATTATATTAAACTCTATATGAAAACCTGTTCATATATGTATATATACTTAATTGCATCATTTGCTATATAATTGCTAATTAATTTAATGACACTAAAGACAGTGGAGCCAATTACAAAGAAAAAGGTGTTGATGAACTAAAACATGACTACGAGTTTCCCATCTTTCATTGATGTGCATTGCATGTATGTATGTATTTAATTAAATGCGGTGAATTCCTAACACAATTTTCCACACATCAGCTAGACAAATATTTAGGTCGCTGGGTCTTCATTAGCAAGTCAGAGATAATGTCCGTTATTTTGCGAAAGTAGTTCAACATCTTTGGTTCACATAACTAGCAACTTACAAAACAAATAGAAACAGGTGTATTTGCATGTGTGTAAATATTCGTATCGCTTACTTCTTCCAGAGATGGCAACAACTTGAATTTCTTCTCTGTAACGAATACTGTGTGTATATATATATGTGTGTGTGTAATGTGTTACTCAATGTGTTGGGTATGCTGAGTAGATTGCGGCTTTTGCAAGATTGCAAGCCAATTCAGTGCAAGGTGCAGTAATATGATCCGGCTTGTAGTTGAATCGTCAATGCCAACAACATTATTGAGTGGCAGCGGCCAAGCAGCTACCAGCCTTCCAGCTAACGCGCGGCCTCCAGCAACACTGAACAACCAGCTAGAATGAAAATGGGGAAAAAATTATGACAGTGGCTCCCAAAAACAACAAGCATACGCACAACCAGTACAAAATTGCGCTGCTCGCCTAGGGCGGCAGAGGGCGGCAAAAGTGCTAAGCTCATGCCACTCCGCCATGCGAGCGCATTAAGCTGCAGCGCAGCGCTGGGTGGAGTTTGCATTGCCACACACAATTTATCTTTTATTTTGTTGTTGCTGGTGTTGTTCGCATTTTTGCCGTTTGCAATTTTCTTCATTCAAACTCTTTTTTATTGCTGTTATTACACGTCGGTTGCACTATTTACTGGCCGTCGCGGTGTTGTTGCAAGATGCTGACTGCCTGGCTGGCTGCTAGTGGTTCTCGGCTGATTATGACCCGTTATATTATGATTGCATTCTTGCTGCCACAATGCTTCAGCCTGCAACCCGCATGGCAACTCTTTTTGCTCTGTTCAAAGTTCACCTTAGTGCAGTTGGTTGCTCTAACTGAGTTGTTGTTGTTTTGTGAAGTTATTGTTGTAGTTGTAGATCTGAGTTGAGTTGTTCTCGTTAAGGTTCAATTACAAGGAATGCGCTCGTTGTGGCTTAAAAGCCTTCGTTTGCTATTTTCATTATTGGTGTTGTTATTATTGTTTCTACAGCTTTTCTTACTGTTCCTGCATTATTTCAAATTTTTTCCTTCTATTTCTTTTTTTCAACTGATCTTTTTACTGTATAAAAAAAGATTTTGCAACATGCTTTATTAATATTGTTCTTTGTTTCTGCTGGGTGTCCTTGTTGGTGGCATGTTGTTGGCGTTGCTGCCCCTATAACGATTATTCAAGACGCTTAACCCTATTATTTTGATTTTAACAATGAGTTCTTTGGACACCGTTTCCGTGTTGCAAGTAGCTGCTATATACGTTGTTCTGTTATGCCTTTGGTGTTGCAAAAAGCATTTTGCTGATAATATGGGGTGTTACGCTTTATTCCAGTAACGCTTCATTAATATTGCTTACCTCTGAATTAACTAATAAGCAGTGTGAAGTGATCGCAACATTGTTTTCGTCGCAGTTAGAAATTACGGAAATTGTTAGGAAAATGTATTCTCTAAAGATCTGCTTTCAACAGAATTGTTTTAGTAGGTCGAATCAGAAAGATGGCATTTAAAAGTATTAGAATATATTAAGTATGTGTTCCCAATATCTGATGGGTATGTTGAACTGTTTTGTTTCAAATAATTAATTTTTATGTAGCAAAAAATTCAAACTTTTTTATGATAAAGAATATAATTAGCATGCGCAACGTCGAAAAGTTAAGTTTTTTTAAAACGTTTGAGATAAGTTAATTTAAGTTAAGTTAGATTTAGTTAAATTTAGTTAAATTAATTCAAGCAACGTTATCTTACGTTTTGTTAAGTTATGCTGTGTTATATTAATTTAAATTATGTTATCCAGAGTTAAGTTAAGCTAAATAAAGTAAACTTAATATACATATGTTATGTTAAGTTATGTTATGCAAACATTTTTCCCTGTAAGAGCTGCCCATAATAATAAAAAAATATTAGTTGCCTAACTTTAGGCACTAAACACTATTTCACCAAATTTTTAGCAAAGTCATATACTCAAATGGAGTTTCTTTAACCACCCAGTTGTTACTCTGTGCCCAATTTCAGCCATACCGAATTCTTTCTAAGAAATAACCGTACATTATCTACATGTGCCAGTGATGTCATCAACACCAAACTAACGCAACTGACCGCGACTAAATTATCTGTGTTGATGACACTAATGCAACACTTACGTGTTAATGAAGCAAAGAAAATGTAAACTGAAGAAATTGAGGCAAATAAGGAGAATAAAAAACTACAAAAACTTACTTTAATAATACACACAGAAAAATGCCGAAATAATAAAATGTGCCTATGGTCAAAAAACTCGCATAAGGTCATGTGCTCAAAAAGCTGAAATTATATAACACACACATCAATAGAAATTACAGACTGAAAACAGCATCAATAGCGACAGTTCATTGAAGGAAAATTCTTCAGCCTGATAAAGGCTTAGCTTAAAAACAATTTACTACAAATTCCTGAGCGCAATAACAACAAAAGCGTTTAATTGTGGCGTCCTGTGCTAAGGCATAAAAACAACTTAAAAATGGAGAAGGCATAAAAATTGGTTGTCAAGTTCCAAAGCACATATATAACAATGTTCTATTTCGTATATCCGCCATCTACTTATTAATTGCAGCTTCCACGCACACAATTGCAACACGGCGCATAAAACCACATAATCTTCTTATCTTTATTTCATTTTATTTATTCCACTCGAATTTTAAATAATTTTTAACAGACCGCGGCATTTAATTACAAGCCGAAATGTTCAAACTGTAGAACTTAATATGAAAACAAGCAACAATAACAAAAACTTACATACAAACTATCTTCTTTATTGCATTCGAACGGTAAGTGTCTGCCCTTTGGCTAATGCTTGTGCCTAAGCTGCTGCGACGAAGCCAACCAAAGCCATGTTACGTGCAACTTTTCATGTCAACGGTGAACAGTACAGGTGGCACAATAGCAGAAAATGAAATGCGGGATTTTATTAACAAAATTTTAATAAAATAATAGAGTGGCTAAATAGGTATATAACACTTATGGCTGAGAAGATCTCGTTTGCGAATTCTTTTAACATAATTAAAAAATATATTAAATAAAAATTTTGTTTCTCTTTAAAAACATATGTTTTTGTAAAGCTATGTGCTTAAATATTGAACAAACTTTTTCTTATATTGTTACCTTCAACAAGTGTCTGAAGATATATTATATGGCATTATCATTGTGATTAAAACTTAACCGACTAACCACAATTTCTTTAGATTTTGAAAAAAACGTTTACAAAAAAAACATATTAAAACCGAGGGAAGTTCTATCAGCATTTTAGTACAAAATAAAACAAGTGTAAGTTCGTGTCACCGAACATAGCAAAAGTGCATAATCTTCAAAGAAATATTTTTCAAATACCGTAATAAAGTTCTAAGGTTCCTATGTATTATATGAGGCATCAGTCAAAATAGCATTGGTATGGTTATGAAAATTTACCTATATTTCGTTGCTATTATTTATATTCCGAATTTCAGAAATCTCAATTCTTTCTAGCGTAACATGAGCTTCTTTTCCAAATTCATCTTATTTTTTCAAAATTCTTTTTTAAAATGAAAATATAACGTGCACTTCCACGCTGTTAAAATTGCAGCTGAAAAAGCACACTATAGTTTCACATCATCCAATTTTAAATATTTTAGTAGAGCGCGCCATTCACGCCCACTTTTCCAAAAAATTAACAAAACTTAGAACTTAACATTTATTATATATTTAATTCAACAAACTTTATAGGAAGAACAATATCTTTTTTTCAAATATTAGATCTTAATTAAATCTTTCGAACGGTAAAATTTGAGCCTTAATTTTTCATAAGTCAACGCACGTGAACAGAAACAAAAACGGACATCAGCTAAAATATTATTCTTTTGATATAAAAATATCTGACTTCAAACAAGTTATGTCGATAATATTTATGAAGGAACATTGTTTGGGAGTAAAAATATATTCAAAGCTTTTTAGAGATTAAAACGAAAACTTTAATTTTTTAGACCAATTTATGGGTTCTGGACTTAAAAACTTATTTTTGACAATACATTACCAACCGCATTATGAAAAGTTCAAATTAAATAAAATCTATTGAAACAGTCTGGCAAAATGTCAAACTAAGAAAAATTTTTCTTTATTTTGTGCTTTTTTTTCAATAAAGACTCTGATCCAATTCTAACTGCTTTAGAAATTAATAAGCCAATTAAAAAGACGAGGAATATTTTTACTGGACACTTCAAAAATACATACAAATATACTCAGAGATTACTAATCCACTAACTTATACACCAGCTAACACCCGGCCTTTTTAATACTTTCTTAACATTTTACGCCAACAATTAAATTAAATCTGCAATTCTAAGATTTCAATCTACGTGCAACTTTATGGCGCTGCCTCGTTTGCGCATTACGTGTTGCATGCCGCTTGACACACATCGCTAGCACCGATGGTGAATGTCGCCGCAGCAGCAGCAGCTGCAACTCACCGCGCGTTGGCCACACTCTATGCCCAATTTAGTTCACTCGGTTGTTTTCTTTTCATTTCCCGATATTCTTGCTGTCTCTAGATAGCTGCAGCGCACTTTCGAACGCTTGCTTTCACATTCTCCTTCTTTCAGCTGCTGTTGCGGCTTCTGATGATGACAGGCTGACAGGCCGTACATGCAACGGCGTGCACGGCTGCACGAGTGAGTGTCGATTGGTCAGGTGCAGCAGACAGCAGTCAAGCCACCGGCACTACAACAACAACATCATCACTTAGAACGAGACAGTGGCAAAGCAGGAGTCAGTGAAGTCGCTGGAGACCGTTATGTGCGCTTTTGCACTGTTATGTTGCACAGGCGAAGCGTTGCGAAAAGGAGGCAGGCAAAAAAGCATACGATAAAAAGAAGTAACAGTTAGTGAAACAGTGGCAATGACTGCCGTTTGCAGGCTGGTCTTTAGCGCTTAGCGGCTCTGCTGTCAGCCAAAACAGGATGCCGCATTTGTTGTGTCTCGCGCCCTTCATTTTTGTGCCACTTTGGCTGCACATGCTTGTTAGCTTTTTGTTGATTTTTTTTTTTTTTATGTGGCAACATTTGCTGCCGCGCACTGCCAAAGTTTATACAGCATCAACCTCTCGCTTTTTTTATCTTCGTTGCCTTAAATTGTTGTTATGTTGCTAATATTGTTTGTGTTGTTCTTGATACTTTTATACTCCTCAATCTCCTCGCTCTCCTCCCTGATTCTTCTCGATAATTTCAGCTGTTTGCGCTTTCGAAGCAGATACCGTAATTGCCATAGTAAATGCGCGAAAGCAACAATGTATTAGCAGAAACTTCGGTAGGCTGCTTGCTTTCTTTCCTGAGTAACTGCAGTTGGTTGCCAATGTAATGCTTTTTCTTTTTGATTTATGTTGACACACTCGTTAAGAAAGGAACTCATGAAGCACGGGGTCTTAATTTATACCTATGCATGTGTGTACGCATAATAAAATATGAAGCGATATTTCAGTGAAATAAACTTAAAATAGGTTTGGTTATATTTTATATAAGTGGTTCTTAACTGATCTTAAATTGACTAGTACCAAAATTAATCGTGCATATAATAGTCTCAAAATTACTTATATCTTAAATTTTTAACAAAAATAAATTACCGAAACTTTCGTATATGACTAGTTTGTAACTAGTTCGAAAGTAACTATTTCTTAATTTGGACTGCAAAAACAGTCGCTTTTCGCTCAACATGTGACTTTTAGGTTTTATTTATCGCACACGGATTCACTTTATAAGTATTTTGAAAAATGTAAAATCGTTGCCTACATCTAGGCTGGTTTATTATAATTTTCTAGAGTCATTGATACATATATAGCTCTACTACTGAAATACATTTCAAACATTAAAAAAAAAATTAATGTTGTAAAAAACTACGAAATTAATTTAAGTTGTGTGTAGATGGAAAGAAATAGTAAGACAAACGCTTAATTGTCAGAATTTTTTAACTTTCTTAAACTCCGCGTTGCTTTCCCCACACTCGTGGCTGCTCCCATATGATTTTTATAGATTATTAAATGTATACCGCTATCATTTTTATTGTTTTGTTGCTATTGTTTTTGTCAGAACATTATAGAAATCGCCGCTTATGCACCACAGTCGCATTTATGCACCCAAAATGGGTTGCCACTCTTGACCATATTCGGTGTGGCATATCTTTGAATACAAATAACTTTAAGCAGTAGGTAGAGGCATGCAACAGAAACAACAGTAACACATAGCAAACAACAACAAAGAAGCAGCCTTGACATTACAATGCACACGCTGAGTGGCATTAACGATTAGCGATGCAACATTGCTGCCGCTATGAACGGCTTGAACAGCGCAAAAAAATGCCTTTGAATTCACCGTTTCATGGGTGAAGTTGCATAAATGCGAATGCAAAGTAGCTAGCAATAACCATTTGCTGCATAATCGCTCGAAAATACGCTGAAGGGTAGTAGTAGGGAGAATATAAGAAAAAAATAATTAAAAACGAAATAAAATAAAATAACAAAAATAAAAAAACTTAAATAAACAACTTGCAAAATTTTAAATGAAAAGTGCTTAAATACAGGGTGTTCAAAAATTATTTCCTTTGAAAAAAAATAAAACAAAAACAACACGGTAACTTATTTTGCGTTGGAAAGCAATTGGAAGTGAATGAAGAAGTCACTGAACGTTAATGAGAATCATAATAACGCCTGTCGACAACCAACCTATTTTATTTTGTATATGGCTACGCACATACAAATGTATACTATATATACTATATAACGTTACTTAGATATCCAGCCGGTTAACATAATCTAAAAGTTAGTTGTTGCTGGCAGTGCAGAGTGTTTCTTATGGTTTATTTCAGACCGTTTATCGCCGGTGACAGAGTCTATAATTTACGTAATTGTCGTGAATAATTCGTGCAATATGTTCTTTATTGTTTTCAAAACAGTTTACGGTAATAGCTTAGACAGGGAACTATGGATATGTTTATGCATGAGTAAAACAAGTTGTCAACCACTAACAGTACTGCCGTCTACATACCAGCTAGAATTACGACATATGGCAACTTACTTTATCGTTTTGTGCTTGAAAATGCACCCAATCCGCAATGCCAGTTCGGAATAGAATGAATTGCCCTTGAAAGTGCATGAAAATGTTCCATAAAACACTCACGAAAACGATAAAAAATATTTTTGAAATATTCTTCGTATATTTTCTAGGGCAAGAATTTTCAAGGCGTTAACCCGCTAACAAAATAAACAGGTCGATATACAAGTGAAATTTAATATTACTTCATATGATAAAAAAGTAATTAAATTGTGGGAAAGTAATTAAATTGGGGTAATAAAATTGAGTTTTTATAAACCACACTGCAATTCAAGAAATATTTGAAATTTTTTCGGCTTGAATGCCAAGACTTAACTCTGAGTGGTTAAACACTTCTCCAAGAATAAAAACAAATTCAGATGGTTTCGAAAATATTATGTTAATAGCTATAAAAACTTGATCTATATCTCATTTTTTCAATTTTTCGATGAAAATTAGGTTTATGCAAGGCAGTTTCAAATTAAAAAGGGTTCGTATCTGTATCTGTACTATAATATGACCTTTAAGACCTACCAGTTTAGAATATCAAATACTAAAAATGATTCAACTATCTGAATTTAAATTCAAGATATGTGTAAATGAACAAAAATATTATACTTTTGCCAAGGATACACTTGTAGTCTCAATAATGATAATTATAGCTATCGTATTTCGAAGAAATCGAATATCCTACTTAAGAACCAAAATTTGGGACAGTATTTTCTTACAACATCGACTTTGTTCAGCTGATCCGTATGCATATTTTTTCCCGCACGCCTTTAAATTGACCGAATTGGATTCATGGATTTTTTCGTGTAGTTGCATATTTCTTTTACATTTTTTCGCTTCATATATATCTTTTTTTGCTCTCGTAATGTATAATTTTAATTTAATAATATATTATTTAATTTAACATCTTTTTGTAATAATTAATTATTGTTTTATAATTTATTTGTTTTTATTTTTGTTTTGCATTTTAGCCACACAATGTCAGCGCCATACACTTTGAGTCGAAGTGCAGCAGCAAGCTCAGCGCGTGCATTATTGTTCTTGTTGTGGAGTAGTTGTCAACGTATTGCGGGTATTCCGGGCAAAACACAGCTTTGCGAAGTTGAAACGGGACAAACGAATATTATATTGGATATTGAAGAGAGTCGTGGTAATTGTATGTAGAAAATAATAAAATATTTTTTTCGTACATAGAAGTTTACGCTCGACCACTGGATCAATCTCGCAATCTATTTGCAGAAAGATACAAGAATGTACCTATACATCAATATCGCCGTAAGAACGTGGCTGACAAGTAGTGAAGCTAGATGTCTTCGATTTCGCAAAGATTCGCAAGAAACTGAAAACGGATTGGTGCAAGAAAGCGAGTTACCGCTCGACAACTATCAGTTAGTAATGAAATTATTACTTCAAGCATCAAATCAAATCAACAAGATTACAGGCGTTAAAAGAGAGGAAAGTGGAGACCAAATAATGAAATTATTGAAATTACATCCTTCAATCTTTGATATATTCAAAATATGATGCGTTGGTGATCATATTTTGAATACATCACTTTGGTTAGAGTCTAAGTTTTGGTTTTGGCATATAAATTGTATTTTAATAAAAAATTGTTAATAATTACATCAATAATTTAAGTTTTAATGATTTATGACTTCATTTAAAATACATTGAACCACAAAATTTAATATTTAATGCATCAATATGTAATATTTTTAATTGCTATTATTCAATTAATGAATCTATTGATGTTTTAGAAAATTTATTACAATATCAATTTTATAATGATCATGAAAAAATTAAAGAATTTTTACAAAATCTATATAATGTTATTGATAAATTAGGTTCAAAAATAAAAAATAAAAACGCCGAATGCTGGCAAAAATTTGTTTTCGGTACTTTTATTCATTATTGTGTAAATTTTGGACAAGTAGGAAATTTTAATAGTTATTGTGATTTTCCTTTAATGGAATGTGTGGATAAAATAATAATATTATGGTATGAACTAATATTAGAGGCATCTGCCACAGAAACATTAAATATTCTATTTAGTGGTAATACAGTTTGAGCTAAAGTAAAATATTGTATTGAGGCTGAGAACACCGGTTATTGTTTTATCAAATTATTATGTTCTTCCACATGATACTGCTTTTAGATCTAGAATATTTGTACATAAATGGCGATCATGTATTCATTTGAAAAACTAAAAAAAACACATCTAGTATCTTCATATTTTTTTATTAAAAAAATATAACATAATAAAATAAAATGACAAAATTTGTAAATCTTTTGTTCTATTTGAAACTAAAAAGTCTTCATCAGTTTCCTCTTGTTCTTCTTCGTCTTGTATAGCAATTCTTCCGTTTTCGTGATCAGTTACACCAAACAGAGCCTGACAATCTACAGCTCTATCATAGTTTGCACAAAATAATGAAACTTCTACAGGCCCTCGTTCCTTTTCCAAATGCAGATGTTATATTAAACTTAATTTCAATAGAACATTCTACTTTCCAATAACATGCACTATTTAAGTAAGTAACGGCGGAAGCTATAGGTTTTAATTGTGGTATTGCAGCTATACCAACATGTAATTGCGGTTGAGCTTCATATCCAAAACCGCCATTAATAGGATGATATGTTCCATAGGACTCAATAGTTCTAGCATACTTAAATATCGTTAATATTATTTTTCACAATTAGAGAGGTAAAACTGTAACTTACACCAATATCACCAGAAATTGGAGTTTCATTTGCTTTGAAAAATTGCTATGGACTGCTATGTGGTCTTACGTTTGTGGAATGAACTTTATATTTTTTTTTAGTATGTGGAACAAAATGTTCTTTTCCTTTTTTTATAAAACCACTTTTCGGTTTATATTCATAATTGCAATAGGTTTACCAATTGCTTGATTTATTAAAATTTGATGAACTTTTTCGTCAATTCTTACACTGCCTTTATTATATAAAATGTAATCCTCTACATTATCAGGTGATTTCTCACTATTCCATTCATGAACAAAATGTTCAATTATTGGCGTCGGAAGACAAAATGCATTTGAAGGAATAAGTTTATATTATTTATCGTACATTTCTTTAACTTCTTAATGTCTTAGATCTGTCACTTTCATAGGATATGTTGCTTCTGAATGATATGGAGAATTTCGGCCATAAAATTCTTTGTTTAACGCTTCAGCAACCGAACCTATTGGAACATATTCCGATGTTGCTGTACCACTTATGCTTGCTTCAACATCAAACGCTGTTCTAGTTCCAAGTGGGGTTACTTGACAAGTAACTTTAACAACTTCAGCCGTTGTTGGCAACATAACATGTTCATATCATATAGTATTTCCGCTACTACTTGTATCGCTTTCCCTATCTGGTCTGGGTCGTTTATTGGAAGCTCCGTTATTGGCAATAAAATAATATCCTCCTTCCTTATACTCTTTATATATTTGTTTGGAAAAATCTGCGTTTTTTTTTTAAATCTTGAAAATCTCTATATCCACCTTTATCTGGAGTATCTTTTACATCAGCCCACGGTTGTGAAAAATTACGTTCTCTTGCAGCATATATTATTTGTGAAAAGGTTTTTGCTTGATATGACATTCTTGGATATTGTACTCCAAAAATTGATTCAAATCCATATTTCACAGATATTCCAACTATTCCAGAAATTTCAGCAAGACTACCATTCTTTTTATAATCTTCCACAAAATTGTGTATAGCTTCTCTATCCGCTGCCCTTGTATCTTCTTTAGAAGTAGCTAGTGCATATTCCAAATCATGAACGAGAGCATCAAAATCGACCGGTGGGTCTGTTTTATATAAGTATATTGTATTACTCGGTCATAAATAATTATGTTCCGGCCACGTATGTATATCCATCTCTCTTGACTTTAAGTTTCATATTAAATTTTTCTGAGCGTATTTCCTATTTATGTACACGAAAATTTCTCTAAGTGTATTATTTATATTCATAGTCACTTGTTATCTAATACTTGCAACAAAGTATTAAACATTATTTACATAAGAACATCACTAGATCACATGATCAACTCAACTACATACTCGTATTAGGAAAATTTATAACTCCCTTTAAGACGACGATGACGACATGCCTGCCGCTGATTGGCTGACGAGTTTTCCCTCGGCAGATATCGGGCGTAGGCCACGATTAAGCTAAGAATATATTTTCACTTTCTATAAGTTGATCAAGAACATGGTGTCACATTATACGTCTCTCGTGATTAGCTTTTACTGGTCCAACGATTTTTTATCGGATCTTACTTTGGAATCTGATGATGTTTTTTATCCTGATCCTGCATAAAACGGTTTTTACGTTCGGCAACACATATAACCCGAGTTCGCTGCTTAAGTCTTTTCTAATACATATATATATGGCTAGTAGACCCTCGGAAAAAAGATGCGCTCCGTTCGTGTTTTCGTTGAAGCCTTAACTTAGAACTTGGACGAAGGGAAAAAAACTGAAAATTGGATTATTGCTAGACATTTTTACATAAAAAACGACTTTTTTTCAAATAGTTGTAATCGAAAAAAACCTTCGTCCAAGTCTTTAAAAATTATATCTCAACCACCTGTGTAAAATTTCATGAAAATCGGTTAAGTAGTTCTCCAGAAATCATGCCAACCGACTTGTAGAACACAGTTTCAAGAAAACCGCGTTATAAGAAGGCACACTTAGCCTCGAGCGAACAAGTTCTCAAGGCTGTATCTCCAAAATCGGATTAACTTGAAAATTTAGGACAATATTCCAGAGATGTTGTAGAATTTAATAAGAAAATAAAAAAGTTCGATTTTTTGAAACCCGTTAACCCATGCAACCCCTTAAGTCTTTACTTTTCCGGCATCTGATATTTGGGTTTCAGATAACTTAACTTGCCAGTTTTATAATGCTAATTTGGCGATTTTCCACAATAATTTCTTACGCCAATAATTGTTATTCTCTTTACCGGTCCTCTTAGATTGCTCGAAAGCACTCAATAACTTATCCTTCCCTTTTTTATTCCATCACTGTGCCACTATTCTCTGCATTTCTAGTCAAGTAAAAACTTAAGAAAATTCTTTGCTTCTTCATTTTGCACAACTTTGCCGTAATTATTTGAATATTTTGCTATAAATATAAATATGGTCTAATTCTGGTTTCCTGCATATATAACTGCATCACTTATTTATTTCTTTCGATTTGAGAGTAAATTAAATTTAAAAGCGAATTCTACCCACCAGCTGCAGAACACAACTTTCGCAAGCCACAGCCTGCTGTGACCGTACTGATGAACCAACTCCCAAAGTAATATGATTAAATGAGTGCCATTTTTCTTCATCATTTTCCACGGTAGACACAGCAGTCAGCGCTTGCATTTCATAGCACATTGTTGTTGCTTGGCAGCGCACAAATATTTATAAATCGTTTGCTTGTTATATGTCGATTTTTTTCATTTTTTAAAATATTTGCTTTTATCGCTAAGGCTCTTATAGTTATTTGCAAATGCACGCCACATGTTTAGTAGAGCTAACAAGCATCATTAATCAAAATGGCATAGAAATATAGCAGCGCACATGTGTGGGTCGATAACACCACAAGTGGTCGGCAGCCAGAACAACTTGCTTCTATGTTGCAGAAGCTTCGAATTTACTTAGTGGCAAGTTGTGGTTAAACAACACTTTTCATAATAGTCATAATCAAATACATAATCGTAAAAGGTGTATAACGTTACAGCAACGCGTGTTGTATCTATTTGAGTTTATCACTTTTGTAATTGGAAAATAAGTTGGGTATACGCCCTGGCCGACGCACTGCAAAAGGGCCAGTCTCAAAAATTATCGCACAAAATCAACGCAGCCATTTCAATTTGAGCAATTTCATGCAGCAAATGAACTTATCGCACATTTGTAATTTGCAACCAGCTGCAGCCATAGCAACAAAAACTATAGCAACAGCTACTAGTCAGTCCATTTCATAAGTTGCTTGGTTGAATGAGTTGGTGAGCTGCGCCAACCGCCTTGCCACTATATTAGGTCCAATAAATGAATCAGTTTCATTGCTATTTCAACAAGTAAAACAACAAAAAGTACAAACAGAATATAGCAACATAAATGTTTATATACGCTGATGATGATGATGCGTTGCCAGTGGTTGGCTATGCTACAACAAAAAGTGATATCAGCGCTGGAGTGTTGTGCACATTAAGTTGCACGTGACGCCATTTAAAGACGTCTACCAATTCGCCGCAATTGCTTTTGCGAACACCAAGCACACACATACACTCATATACACTTAAACCTATCTGCGTGGCACCCTTCTTGTGTTGCTTGTCGTTTGCATATTGTGTTGCCAGCTGCCAAGTGTTGTAGCTATGACTCGTATGTTGTAGATTACGTGCGTGCCACTGCCGCCACTATTATTAAATTGCTCTGGTTGTTCGTTGTTGGTGTTGCTGTTATTGTTTGTTGTTTCGCTGCAGCGATTGTGTTGCGATAGCAAAAGCAGATCAATTTCCTTTTAGGCGCCTGCCCTTCACTGTTGTAGTTGAAGGCGAATAAAAATAAAACTCATTTAATGCATCTAGGCGAGGTGTTATTTTTCTTAGCTATTCTCGCTAATGCTTTCATATCCTGCAGCAATTTCAGCATTGAAGGTTGTTGCCTTTGTAGCACTGTGACACTGTGTGTTACGCTCATCATTATATATCGATTTTTGTCCTTAAAATTTTTTTGGCCTTAAACATTTTTTTTCAGAAGAAACAAGTATGTTCGGGTTGAAAAATGTCACAGATATTTTAATTAAGAAATTATCACAAAATCTCATTCGAAATCTCAAAATATAGCTCAGAAGTTTTTTGAAGTGTAAGCCGTTTTAGCGAAGACGCATCTCAAATAAAGTGGAAAGGTTTATTCCTTAATCTAAAGGGAGAACAAAAACTATCGTGAAGTAAAATCTCAAATGAAAACATAAGCAAAGATAAAAATTCAGTTTTTCGCAACAATATAATTCAATACAAATTTTACTATTACGCTGGCCCTGAGGATATTACTTTCGACGATTTTTAATTCTATTATTGCTGCTTCGCTCTTTCTAGTTACCATAAAAAATAAACGAAATATTTGTTGCCTACATGTTGGAGTATGGTTCAACATTACCTAATAAATACTATATTATTTTGCAAAGTTACCAACCTGTTACATAATTATGGAGATTGCAAACCCTAGAAGGTAGAAACTAATATGGGTGCGCAAGCGAATTATAATGTATAATACTAAATTTCTGAAGATTTAAAAGCTATGATCTCCTAAAAGTAGGCCTTTTAAAACACCATACATTTTATTTACTTTTTAACTTTATTTATTTCAATAGATAATAAGGTATAATATTTCAATGTATTAAAGTTTGTATCATGAACATCAAAATTGTTGGTGATCCTTAATATTTCATCCTGCGCTAAAAAAAACTCACTCTTTCCTACTAACGCCCCTCAATTGCAATTTACTTTCGATTCACCTGATTAAACCACAGTGCGCAGGCTCTGCTTCGCCTGGTTCGTCTCCTTTTCCTTGCATTTTGTTGGTTTTTTACTTGTCAAGCACACCAACTATTGCAGTTTGCCGCCTATATTAACAAAGAGAAATCGTTTTTAAACAATACTTTGATTGTTATGCCATTGTTGAGTGCTACAAGTAGATATCGGCAAAAAGTGAAACCAACTACAACAACAACGAAAGCTGCTAGCTAGTACGCAAAGTCCTAGCAGGCACCAATCTTCTGCCAAACCAACGCATCAACGCGGAGATCTTCAAATTTATTACAAGTATTAGTTGTGTGCACACAAACGCGTACACATATAAAGCGTTTTGCATCAGTGATATTATTTCTATACTGTTGCCTTCCTTTTAACAATTACAATGGACAATTGAATAAGCCGTCGGCGATGAAATGAAAAATATTGGCGTAATTTGCAGTTAAATTAACAATTGCTTTTATAGGGTTTGCAAACATACACAAAGACAAATATAATCATGTTCATGCTTATATAAACCTGTATATACGCACATGTTGGTACTCTGCATATAGTTGTATTATCGGTGTTTGCAGTAAATTTTCAGTAGAAGTAGAAGTAGAACTTCGCATTGCAGAAGTAAATACATATGTATGTTAAAAGATTTTCAAAACAAGACTTTGGTAAGCGCTCTTCAACCGCAAATTGGAAACTAAAAAGGAAAACGAAAATACACACATTTTAATTTTGAAAAAGTTCTTTCCTTTAATACATCGAGCCCTCTACTTCACTGGTTTAAATTTTATTATGACTATCCAGTTAAAGTACTAAGAGTCTCATATTTCTACTAGAACTATGCACCAAATGCTCCAAAGCAATATTCAAAATTCTTGATATTTATCATTACTAAAAGTCAACTTTTTTAACTTTCCTTGGTTTCTGAAATACAAAAATTTGTTAAGACTATTTCTCTTTATTCTTGGATAAATTTATTTTTTTTCTTTTGTGATTATTTTATTTATATTAAATATTACTATTTGATGTCTTTATTACCTATTTCGCTCAGCGTTCAAAAATTTTAAATGTAGGTAGTAAATCATGAAACCCAGTAAACAGTTTTGTGTTTCACATGTTCACAAATACAAGCCATGCATACATTCCAGTTTTTTTTTATTCCTTTTTGGACATCAACAATCCTATTACTACACTTTTACGAGAATATAATAAAAGTATTTAATAACTTACCACAAATGTTCATGTAATACATACGTCGAACACATTTCTTCGTTCCGCTGCTCGTTTATGCGCTGACATTGTCATTTGGTGGGCCAATAAATATGGGTTGCTCGTCGACGGCAAGAGTGTCCTGGTCGCAGACACGTGGCGGACTACTGAACATGAAAGCAATTTCAGTGCGTTGCAGTGTACAGCGAATGTGGCGCATTAAATTTCACGTTGTGCGCCAACGAGTCGAACGGTTTTGCCAACACAGAAATTATTGCTATACGACACAGTGGAGTGCCTCGCATTACAGTCAGACACAACAAACTCCACGTATACACAGATATCTTTCCTATTTTTCTCTTCCTTCTCAGACCTGCAGAAAATGTTTAAGCCATTTTTCCACAATTTTTGAAATCTAGGATTCTTCTCGTGGTCGTTCTACGAGTATTGAGGAAGGAAATAAAATTCTTGAATTGAGAATTTCATCTTAAATGCAGGCAGCGTTTATCTGTTGCATGTTCATATTTATCGAGGACTCACACCACACAATTTTTTTTACGTACGGGAAGAAAATGTACATAATTTTAAGTGTAGGAGAGTATATTTTTCAAAAATATATATATTTTTGAACTATAATGACTAGAAAGGAGTGAAGATAGTGGAATATATATTTTTCACGGCAGCCACTGCAGTGCTTCATACCACACAGCCCTACATGTGCTCATCGAAGGCGAGAGAAAAACTACACATTCATAATATAAATGCACAGCAGAAAAATTATTTTTGGTATCTTTTTATTAAAAATGCAAACTGCGGGAGTGTCAGTTAATGACTACCGCGTTGACAGCTCCTGACTGCGACGACCGCCATCGGTGGGGTGACGCAACCGTTTGTTCTTCACTAACGTCATTGTCATTAAACACTTTCGCGCACGATGTACATGCCATGTCGTGTTATGCTGTGCTGCGCCATGCTATGCTGTGCTTTGCTATGCTGTGAATCAGTGTTGGACTCATGCTCTCTGTTGGCTGTCCTGTTATTGTCTTCATCGTCCATTTTCGCTGACTTTTTATAATTGTCGGGCTTAACTGCTCCGGCGTCGGTTGGCATTGCAAGTTGCACCTGCATCGTGGTAATGGAAATTAACTTAAGTTGATAAAAAGTTGTATATCATCAAAACTGCATGAACAGCGTTAGTGTTCCAAAATTTGAATGAATTATTTTTATTTCTCTCCACAGGATTTTGTGTGCCATTAAATTTGGAGATTTTTTTGTATAAATAATGTAAGTTATTAACGTAGTTTTGTAATTTTTTTTAATTGATCAATGCCTATCTATACAAATGCAGCCAATTGAAACAGGAACCATCTCTCTTTATAGTTTTCATAATAAATAGCTTCGTCTTCTCGCTACAATATTAGAATGATCGGTTATAAACTTATTACCATTCTTTAGTTAAAGAAATGTTTCCTCAGCATTCTCGAACATTCAGTTATCAGATATTTTCTTTCTTGAAGGAAATTTTAGAAAATATTTTAATCCCGCGTTAAGTCATATTCTTTTTTACACCTCACTTAATCTGTAGCGTTATTTTTAGGCGGTATTAGATTGTGTTCCTGATTTTACTCGCAGTCATTCATTAATTCATTTTTAGGCTCACTGAAAGTATTTTGCGCAAATACAATTAAATATCATTGTTAAATCTCTCTGGATGGCTAAGGTAAGAGTTGAAAAACTCACACTTTGACCCAGGTTAGCAATGTTAGTGTTTCTCATGAGCTTACATTATAGTTTTTTGAAGTCTCATAGCAGCTTATTGAGCTTTCGTTGTGGAAATTAAGCTTTCACCAAATTGTATTGAGCTTTCCTTATAGTATAAAGAACTCTCTTGTAGCTTATTAAGGTTTTATATAATTTTTTGAGCTTTCCGTGTAGCATAAAAAATATATTTGTAGCTTATTGAGCTTTTGTTTTGGTTTTTGGTGCTTCAGAAAATATAAAAAAGTCAGTTGCTTTACTAATATTTTTCTGAAAGTTTTATATGAATTAGGTTCCTCTAACGAGCTTTTATTATTTTTGAAGTCACGTTTGCATTTCTTGTTAACGCATCAGCATTTACTTTCTTCAGGGTGTCTGTTTTAAATGACTCATTATTAATTTGGTGCAAATCGTTCATATAAGCCGATTTATAACATATAGTATATAAAAGAAAATGGACACATGCCTATGTACATACAAATTTCTGCAACTACCCGCTGCTCTCTTTTTGAACATCTAGCCTGCCACCAAAAGCTTTACAAGCATTGTTTCAAGCGCCAACCATCACTTTCGCATTTAAACTAAATAGCATTTGCAACACTCGCTGCCATGGCGGCACCTCCCTTCGGCCGAGTGACGAGCTTTCATTAAGATTGTTAATTTAAGATCTGTGGCGTAATTTACTTTGCCACGTAAGAGAATGCTGCTGCAAAGCGATGCATGCAGTTTTAGTATAAATTTAATCAAGCTTCATGTATATATGTGTTAGTGTATTTGTGTGTGTGTATGTGTGCGTGGGTATATGCAAGTGTACTGCCTTTTACTTTTAATATGAGGAAACGGGAGCGTTGGCGATAAAATAGTTATGTCGCATTTAATAGACACCGTTGCTGCCCGCAGATGCTGCTAACAAAGGATGTTGCACTTGCCACATTTATGCAAACATTTTTTGATTTTCGCAATGTCCTGCAACGCTTCGGCGTGTGAAATGTGCGTTCAAGTGTAAAGTAATGTGTTTGTATATATGTATATATATATGAACATGTATGTGTATTAGGGTGATTCAAAAAACTTTTTTTTATTTTAAGAAAGCCTCTCCAAATATGAGTTTTTAATGTAACGGAAGGTCCTCCGCCTAACGGTTTTCTATTTTTTTCTTATTATGATACAAAAATTTATATCTCACACTTGAAAAAATATTTTGTTAATTAGGTTTTGTAGGAAATGAATGCTCCTATGGTCTCTTATGATTTTTTCGTAAACCCAACCGTTATATTAACGGTTGAAATTTGACTATTTTTTGGAAAAATTCTTTATTTCTTATTAATTTTATAACTCAATGAAAAAAAATTATTATGAATAGATTTTTGGAGAGGTATCCTTTTTTTGAATCACCCTAATATGCATTGATGTTTGACGATGAACATCTTTTTATAGAGCAGTAAATTTCCTACAAAACTATGTGTTCATCATTCATAATATTTTTTTTTCATTGAGTTATAAAATTCATAAGAAATAAAAAATTTTTCCAAAAATAGTCAAATTTCAACCGTTAATATCTTTTAAACGGTTGGGTTTACAAAAAAATCATAAGAGACCATATTTTAGAGCATTCAATTTCCTACAAAACCTAATTAACAAAATATTTTTTCAACTACTTGGAAGCGAGATATAGATTTTTCTATCTGATAATAAGAAAAAATAGAAAACCGTTAGGCGGAGGACCTTCCCGTTACAATTAAAAACTCATATTTGGAGAGGCTTTCTTAGAGGTGTCTAGGAACCTATTTTTGCGAATACCAATTGAAAAAAAAAAAATTTTTTGAATCACCCTAATGTGTATTGAGCTGGCGTTGCATGTACGTCAAATGAACATACACACCACATTTACAAATGCACCTATGTATGTCGTGTATAATGACATGTTGCATGCATTCCAACATACCGGCATTCATATTTCCTGCAACATACCACAAATAATCAACAGCACAATGCAATTAAGGTGCATATTAAGAACTTCCAATAATCATGTCTGTATGTGTGCGTGTGTTTACCTTTTGTTGCGATTTGCGCTTCATAAAACTGTCTCGACGTTCATCATTCCAAGTTGATTTTATGCTTGCCACAGACATAAATATACTCTCTACGCTGGCTACTGCGGCAGGAACGCGGCAATTGTGCATGCAGCCAAGCAGCCACGGAAACACAACTTGTAGTATTATAATCTTTGTGGCATCGACGCGCGCACACACATACACATACATATATAAGTCTAACTAGTCATTTCTTGAGACAGCCGGGGTTACTAACGTTCCGATCAAACTGTCCAATGTTCGAATATCGGGACCGCCCTTGCACTGTACGCTAACCGCCATTTAAACGCCGCCAATCCGCTGCAGGTTGCATTTGACTCACTGCCTTTTTCCTCCGGTAATTACAGTTGATACGCCTTGTTGCGGCTTCAGTGTGTGTCTCACCCCAGAGACTGCCGCCGTCACCGCTTTTGATGCAAAGGCGCCCTTTACACAAGCCAAGTGCAAAATCTGCATCGTGTAAGTTACAGCAAAGCATAAAATACGAACTTAGTAGAAGGCAACGAAAGTGAGGCAGAAAAAAGAAGAACTGAGCAGAAGTTGAATCAAAGGAAAAAACAATTGTGTCAGCGCAAAAAGCACAGCAGCCGCCACAATAAGCTAGCAACACATTTTACATGCCACAAAATGTGCTTGCAACTACAGTGACACAGCTACTACTCTACTGGCCATGGCTCTGTTGCACGAAACTACTTGCATGTGTTCACACACAACCCTCCCTCCAAAGATCTAGCGTCAATATATTTCATTTGCTCTTTAGTATTCAGTGCATAATTTTTTATTTTATGCATTTGTGGACACATGTTACAATTGTCGTTGTTGTTGTTTTTGCTTTTCAGCGGAACAAAAACAAGTACCTTCCTGCCACAGCAGCAGCGCTCGTCGTCGCTGTTTCATTGCTCTTTTGCATCTCTCGCATTTCTTTCATTTTTTAGTAGTTTTTGCTGTTGTTTTTGTAACATTAGCTCTCTCTGCTGTCAGGGTGCTACCTTAGACGCTCTGTTGCTCTTAAGAATCGAATATTATTGTGTAATTGCGTTCTAAGGCTCGACTATCTGTTTACTTGTGTCTTTGTATATGTGTATGAGTGTATTGCCGTTGGCTTTACATTTACTTTATTTTTGCAGTTGTTGTTTTCTGCTACATTCTTTTTTACCTCTTTTGCTACTTGTTACAACTTGTGATTTTAGCCTTATTTTAAGTGTCTGATATAATGATTATAATTGTGTGTGGCACGAATGGAAAATGGGAAATGGGAAGTTGCCTTGGAATGGGATGCAGAAAGAAAGGAGGAATTCGTTAGATATTTGATAAATTAAATAAAGCGCAATATTAGCAGGTAATGGGAAATTAAAGCAGTAGGCATTAACATGCACGGAGAGTATGAAACACACCTTAGGGATGTGGAATTACAAATTATTTAGAATCATTTTGGATTGAAGGCTAAAAAAGCTATAATACCCTTCACAGGTGCATTTCTTATAGCATAAAAGTGTATAAAAAGATCTTTAGCTTGATTTTGACCAGTCATTTTGTATTACAGCTATATACTATAGTGGTCCGTTATTGGTGGTTCCGAGAAATGAACTAATTTTTATAGAGAAAAAGATGTTTGCAAAATTTCAAATAAAAATTAAAGATGAACGATATACGGATTGAAAAATATTTTAAAAAATATTATGTTTTTTTTTTTTTTTATTATTATTATTTTTTTTTAGAAATTTACTTATTGCTTTTTATAATTAAACAGATTCTAAATATATTGTAATAAAAAAAAATATGTATGTATGTATATATATAAAATAAATATATATACATACATATATTATTTTCTTAGAAATTCTTCAAGTAATTAAATATAAATTTTCTGAATGAAAGTTAAAAGTCCATAAATTATTACATTTAGCGATAAACAAATTGAACAACTGAGTTTTTAAATGGATATATTGTAACCTTTTGTTACTAACGAGAACATGTAGTGTTCTAGCAGAAAACCGCTAAGCTCTACGCTAAATATCATAGCCTGTAGGATGTAGGTGAAATACCCAATTCTACTAATATCTAATCCAATAGGTAGAAATCATAAAAGAATCTTCAAAAGAACGGCTAATTTTGTTAGCAGGTTTATTACGATTTTGGATGGTTTTATACCATTAAAGCTTACATGAAGTGAAATGGTGTGTTCAGAATTTAAATTTAAAATCATCGATTCGACAGGTGATGCTGTAGTCAAATCTTTATAACCTATAGGAATACACAGTTAACTCAGATGTGGTATTTAGGTTGAGGTAATATTTTTAAATTAAATAAATTTCCCCAATTTTTTTCGCTAAAATAAAAGGTCTAGAAAAGATATTATAAACTTTATATGCCACTTGAACTTGTTCATGTCAAAAAATCAGTAAGGATCATTGATCCAAAAATGATGCCGGTGAAAACGTAACCGGCAACGGCGACTGTTATCGCGCCATGATAACCGACAAATTTGACACCTTAAATTGATGATCGTGATCTCGGCTTCATTTGGTTTCAACAAGATGTCGCCGGTGAGGGAACATCACATCAATCAATGGATTTATTGAGAGAACACTTCGGTGAGCTGATAATTTCACGTTTTGGGCCGGGCGATTGACCATCAAGATCGTGTGATATCACATTGTTAGACTTTTCCCTGTGGGCAAAACATCACACGTGTCATTCGCCTGTTATCAGTTGAAATGCTCGAACGAGTCATCGAAAATTGGACTTAAAAGATGGACTATCCGAAACGTAGCCGCAGGCAACATTTCAAAGAGATAATCTTGAAAAGGATATTCTTTCGAATGATAGTAAACATTCCCCATTTAATTTGTAGTTTATATGGAAATGGAACACTCTTTAATAGTTATTTTAATAAATAACAAATATATTTTGTATTATTGGAAGACACAACACGAAAAAAATACAATTTAATCTTACGATTTTTTAACGAACTTTTTTTTGATTTCAAAAATAGGTTTTTTTACATTTTTCTTCTTTTTGCACAACTTTTTTAGATTTCTTCACCGCGTTTTTAGCTTTAATCTTTTGATTTATTTTGCCCAGTGGCGTAGCTAAAACTTCGGGTGGGATATATTTAGTATGTTCTGTAGTAACCGGGTTGAAATTTCATAGCTAAACAAGTAACCGTTTTTGACAAAAAATCTTCTATTAAGTTGATTTAGCCATATCCGTTCCTTCTACAATACGGTTTTTTGAGTTGATATGTAAATTTACAAGATCTTATTAAGTTTTTATAGAAAAAAACCATTTTCGCCCTATATCTTGTACAATTTTGACACAATTTGCAGGAATTTTTGCCCGAAATGGAGTTTTTAAATACCATTTTTGAAAACTTGGAGAAATAAAAGTATTTGCTACATTCAAAGCATAGGGTAACTGTAAGAGTGACACGTCGCGACGACAGAGTAAAAATAAAGACACTGTTTTTTTTGTCACTCCTACGTCGCAATGTGTCGCTCACACAGTTTGCCCTATGCTTCTACTTTAAATTACAATGATATGATATGTGATGTTGCAGCGATCAAAGCTAGAAAAGTGCATCTTTATTTTCTATCACTATTTTTAGAAAGATATAAGACAAATTCAAAGACTGAAGAGTATTCGAATAAAAATTAATATTTTTCATTGTTATTCAGATTATTACATTGTGAGTTTACAATCTTTATCTTCGAACAAATTGTGCAAAATTTGTTGAAGTCTAATATTAAAGAACAACAGCATAAAGACTTGCGCCCGGGGCGATTAAAACTTGCTGATAAAAATTAAAATAAAAATTTAAATATATATTTAAACCCTTTTTTGATTTGAAAAATTACCCTATTCAGGGCATTATAGTGTCGGTGGAGCCAAAATTAACGTTTTCCTTTGTTTTAAATGTTTTTCTATTTTATATTATCGCTTGCTGTTTATTCACTAACCGCTACTGCACCGTTTATTTATGTGTTTACAGTTATTGGCCAACATACCACGCCGCCGGAGTTGCCAATTTACGGTGATCCCTACACGGAAATTGCACTGAATCTAGTCTTCACAAAGGGGAATCCGACATTCCTGTTGGACGGCAAAAAATTGCAGCTGCTGCAGCCGCTCGATCGCGATGAGGAGAATCTGAGTCACATTGTCTTTCAGGTGAGTGCACGAAAGCGACCGCAAGTTGGCAACACTAAAAACAAAGCTAGGCTGAAACTAAAGTCAAGCAGCGTGTGTGAATGTGAGGGTTTTTAAATGTGCATATGTGTGGATTTGTGATTGCATGCGATGCAGCGCGCTGAAGGCGGCTGGCTTGCGGTGAACTTTATACAACTAAGTGGGATGTGCAAAACGCTAACAAGAACAACAAATACACATTTGCAAATGTATGTGTGTGTGCAGATGAAAACAGCCCGCCGTGGCTTGCCGCTGTGAGATTTTATTTGGTGAAATGCAAATTTTTTATTGCAAAATTTTACAGTTGCACGCCACAAAATATGCCGGCCGGCCAAAAACAGCATGTAGAGCGCTTAGTTAATAACCTGAAATATGCAAGCGCTCTATCGTTGCTTCACTTGTGCCATTTGGCGTGCAGCGCAACAATTTCTTAAGCAGATCTTCTGCTTATGCAAACCACCAACGGAGTGCTTCGCTGTTTCTGAGTGTGTGTATTATTGTTTTCTCTGTTTGTTTATTTAAAACTATTGAGCGATTTTATTTACTTTCACTTATTTTTTTGTATTTTTGGTTTGTTAATTTTATTTTAATTTTTTTTCTCATTTCGCTGCACCACAGGTTTCCTGTTCGATTCGCAAGCAACCAACAAGCGACGCAGCATTCCGATTATTGTGCGCGTATCTGATGTCAACGACAATGCGTCGCGCTTCAGGAACACACCCTATGAGGTCACCGTGCCGGCGGTAAGCAATGAACAATCTTTATGCAATTACAAAAACAAGCAACACCATGCTTACAGCAGCTTATACATACAAACGTGTTTGTGTGTGTGGAAATATTGGCAAAGAGCGCAGAAGAAAATTAAAACTTTCGTAAATCTACAAAGAACATATTTTTTGTTTGTGTTTTAACTTTATTTGCAACCTTAAACAGTCGTTAGCTAGCCTCTTCGCCGCAATCTTGATAAGCTGCTTAGCGGGAAGCGACCTGCGGCGGCGCACCGGCTCGGCATGTTGCTGCATTATCGCGAAGCGAAATTTAATTTCTTTATTTTTTACTTCACAATATGTAGAAAGACAAAACAACAACAGCAACAAAAAACGATCTCGCTAGAATTAAACCACAATCACCGTGGCAACAAAAACAATTAAATGCACTTAATTCTAAGGCACTGTGTCTCCCGCTTGGACGTTTGGTTGCCTATCGTACCGACTTCCCTTCGCTAGACAGTCTATGCTGCGCGCACCAGGCAAGTTCACCAACCTGGTGGGTGGTTTTCATTGATCGCGACTGGTTTTTCGCGCCCACAAACACTTTTATTTCTACTAAACTGCAAATAATGCCATCAAAAATAGCTCACAAATGCGCGCAAACGTTTATGAGTGCTGCACTGTTGTTGTAACTAAAATGATTTCAAACAGCTCTCAGGTTATTTCTACTAATATTGACGTTAACTGTACGTGTTTGTGTGCAATGTTGCTTATTAAGAATTAAAAAGAGCGGGAAACTCGTTTTGATAAAGTATTCGAATTATAACCTCGTATTATAATATAATATGGCTTTGGTTTTATATAAAGTAAGTGATAAAATTATTCTCAGATCGTCGATCCGATGAGTCCAATTTTCGATGACTCGTTCAATCATTTTGACAGGTAACTGTCGAATGGCATGAGTGATGTTTTGCTCCAAAGTCTGAATCGAAGAGAAATTGATCGCATTGAATTTAAACTTTACATATCCTCACAAGAAAAAATCTGACAGTTACAAGATCTTGGGGGCCAACCGACCGGCCCAAAATGTGAAATGATCTGCTCACCGTAGGGTTCTCTCCACAACTCCATTGATTCATGCGATGAGTGCGAAGTAGCGTCGTCTTGTTGAAACCAAATGTCGCCGAGATCAATTTCAGGCATCAAATAGTCGGTTATCATGCCATAATGGTCGCCATTTAACGATCGCCATTGAACGTCACGTTCTCACCGGCATCATTTTTGAAGAAATATGGACCGATGATTTCACTGGCCCACAAAGCGCTCCAAACCGTGTTTTTTTCTAAATGGAATGACCACTGTTGAATCTCTTCAGGTTGCTTTTTGTCCCAAATACGGCAATTTTGCTTGTTTACATACCCATTGAGCCAGAAATGGGTCTTATCGCTGAACAAAATTTGGCACGAAATCGTCGGATCTTCTTCAAGCTTTTTAAGCGCCCTTAGAGCGAAGCGAAACAACTTGGGAGGGCCGAACGCTCTCAAATTAAAATCTCGACATGCAATGCGCCAAGTCTCTCCATACGTCAGTCCGGCTTGCTGTGAACGTCGCCGAATCGACTTTCCACGGTCTTCGTTTGCACTCTCAGCTACGGCTGCTATATTTTCTTCACTGCGTACTGGAGGTGGTCTATTCGGTAGAATATTATCCAATAATATTATCCAGATGGATAATCGCTGTTCAGGCATAAGTCTTTCCATGATATAATGCCAAAGCATTTACTTCTACCACTCTTTATATAATACTATGGGACCTGTCCACGCTTCACTGTGGCTGATACATAGATAATACTACTATTATCTATATGATTTCTATTAGTTCGGATTATAACTATTAGTTAATGAGATATAGCATTTTTGTGGAGCAACTTGTGTTAGTTTACAAAAAAATGGATCACAAAGCTTTTCGTGTGTTAATAAAGCATTGCTTTTTGGGGAAAAATACTGTTGAATTTGGGCTCAGGGAAATCCACCGTTGAAAAGATATTTGCTTAGCTGGAAACAGGCGAATTGAGCACCGAGGACAAGGATGCTCTAAAGATTCGAAAGCTGTATGCAAAGTGGATGTCTCGCAAGTTCATAATCCAATAAAAACAACGAATAACTGATTGTGAGAAGTGTTTGAGTGCTCTTTAATTGTAATAAATCCGACTTTTTGCGTCGGTGTGTGACAATAGAAATAGACATTATAGTGGACTGCACATTATGAACCGGTTCTCAGGCGTGGAAAGACGAAAAAGTCGGCTGGAAAGATTATGACATCAGTCTTTTGGGATGCACGTGGTATAATACAAACTCAACGACTGATTACTGAGCCAGTTGTAATCTATTTCACTGCGTATTTGTTTGCAGTTCTTTTCTTCTATTTCAAATACTTAGCAATTGTACTATTTTTTACGAAGAATCTGTTTAAATTTGTACGCATATATTCAAATGATTCCCACAAACATGAATTTTGAACAAACACTTATTATTTGAAATATAAATTTTTTATTTATGAGTTGTATTAAATTTTGACATAAAGAGATAAAAGATATCCTATGTCCTTTCCTGGTTCTAAGCTACCTCTCCCAATTTTCAGTCAAATCGGTTAGCCGTTCTTAGTTATAAATGGTGTAACTAACAACAATTTTATTTATATATATAGATTTTCCATTATATCAATAGATTTGGCTGATTTTGCAATATTATATTTTTTGAAAATTGAGTTATATTAAACTTCAGTTTTCACAATTTTTACGAAATTTTCAAATATTATTTTTAATCAGCAATTAAATGCATAAGAATTGTAAATTATAAACTTTCAAATATACACCAAAACATAAATAAACTGGTTGATCTAACCACTAAATTTATAATTCATGTCGAAGATAATTTATAGTTCTGTCATCATCATTAAAGACAATATTTCAAGCATACATATATCTTGTCTACATCTACAGACATTGCTTTATCTTAACAAACAAATATATATGTATGTATGTACATATTTTGTACCCGCTTGTTGGGCGGCAATTGCAACTTTAATGTTGCCAACCACAATTCAATCGCTTGCTAGTTGTTTGCCACATTTTAGCGTAGTCCGAAGAAACTGTCAATTGCCACCCTAAACAACAAGTAAATCACGTTGAAAACAAGCAAACGCTGAAATTCAGCAACGCAGCCAGAGCAATCAATTATGTAGACAAGTTGATCGCTCGACGGACAGCAGTCAAAAGCGAAAAAAACCAAAACAAAACACGCTTTGACATAAACAAAGTTCATGCACAAAAATTAAACGAAAAATAATCAACTCAATTTTGTGCGTATTTTCGTTAATTAAGAGGCCGTCGGCCGAACGCTTCGCCGCTTGGGTCGCTCAGTCACTTGTACAGTTGTCAATTTGGCGCACTTTAAAGCTGATTTGAGTAGTTGCTGCGGCGGTTAGTCGGCGCAAATACTTAGTAACATGTTGCTTTTAACTAAGCCAATGCGCCACATGTTGCTAGCGAAGCATATCATACGACACGCAAGTCTACACGAACAGCAAAGCGCAACAGCTAATGATGGCTGAGTTTACTTTATTACTTATATTTTTTTTTTATTTTTTTTTATTTTTCATTTATTTTTCGTCATACTTCTTCTGTTGCCAGCCAATTTTCGATGCATAAAAATCGCTAGTTGCAAACTGATTTCCCACAGACGCAAAAATGCATATTGCATTCTTGCACAAATACTTGGCCTACACACACATATACACTCACTCGCAGTGCGTATGTGTATTTGTTGTACAAAACATGCAACACGCTGCTCTGCTATACATCAATCGGCTGTTGGCAGCAGCACCTGTTTACACCATTTCAAAGAACTATCCATCAAATGTGCTTACACCACTTTCCTCCTTCCTAACCGCTCTCCGCTGCCACTTTATGTTCTTAAGTTGCTCGTTTGCTGTCAACACAAATCCAGTTCAACGAAAATGACTTGACCGCAAAAATATCACTCAGCGAGCGTAAACATCTTTTGACTAGCGCCTGTTAACCGCTTAGCCATCCCTCGCGCTTCACCTCCGTGTTGCATGCTTTGAAGCATGCGGAAATTGATTATTACAAGTTGGGCGTTGTTTGAAAGATCTCTGTTGCTCTTCTTGGATTCATTTTTTTCTCCTTTCATCATTTTTGTTCTTTTGTCTTGCGGCTGCCATCTTAATTGCGCCATTTGTAAGGAATCTCCGCCATTCATAAATACATTAGAGAAATCAAATTAAGTTATTAGCTCTTCAATGACATGTACCGCTATTCGCCACGAGCACACACACACGACAATCCAAGCCACACCGGACAATCGTGTGGTGCTACTGCCACTAATACCAGCTGCCATTCTAAGTTATTTACTGTGTGCCATTGCTTTAATTCAGAAATTGCGCGGCTGACGTTTGAGGTTTAAATATTTGCATAATAACGGTAGTTGTTAGTGTCAAGTTTCATTCACTTGGCAAGCGAGGAAGAGAGAGGCAGACAGGTTCTTGAAGCCTACAGCGTTGCTTGAAGCTTGCCTAATTGGCTGAGATTATTTCTTATGTTACCATTAGCTGCAATTGATTTTGATGAGATAATTTTGAAGCACGTCTTAATATATACATACATACGCACACCACTTATGTTTTATTAAGGAATTATACAATACTATGCAAAGCACCGTTCTAAGTACTGTGCAATAATATTTAGTGATCAATTTTTAGTAAAATGAGAAAAAGTAGTTCTAAAATATTAGTTACATCTAATATTGTGCGGGTTCAAAATAAACTGCAATGTAGCTTTCAATAAGCAGTTAACAGAAAGCTTGCCCAAATTCCAAGATTTTAGAAACAATATAAATATTACAATTTGAAATAACAAATATTTCTCAAAAAAATCTAACTAATTTCATAATCTCTCCAAAGACCAGCATACATTCCGTACATCATTTATCATTTATTCATAATAAATCTTCGATAACTCTAAAGCGATGTGATCAATTTGTATTAACTACTCTTTTATGGTTTTATAACCCATGTTGCAGTTAACTAATTTAGCTCATAATTGCCTCTTAATTAATGAATACCTCCACTAAATTGAGAATGTCACTTTGGCTGAGGCACAACCTGTCGTTTTGCTGCAATTTGCAGGCAATGCTTTTACGACCGACATCCGCTATAGTCAAAAGCCAAAAATATTCGCATTCAGCATTGTAAATGCTAGCGGCAATAGCTGTCATAAAATAATGCTGTATTCAAGTCAAAAGTTTATTGCATGGTAAAGACAACTCAGAAATTTTAAACTTTAAGTATTTTTTCAACCATTTAACACAAAAAGCTGAACTAAAAAAATCAAGGTAAAATAACTTTTAAACATTATATAAAATTTTTTTTTAAGTTTTTCCTTTTTGTTTTGTCTACTAACTATAAGCAGTTAGTACCAGATATGTACAATTTAAAATAAATTCTCTGAAGTAGTTTAGTCTTCATATATGTGAGGTTAAATTGGTAGGCCCAATAACCCACGCTTAGACCATTTTTGGTTCTTTGCGATACAAGATGGAGTTCCGCTAATAAGTCCAAGAGGAGTGGTCATCCTTTAAGATGCTTGCGCTTTATGTAAATTTTAACTGACTCTGTGGCCTCACTAACGATACATTTCCCAGTTTATCATATCATAGAGACCCAAGATGCTTACAGCGCAGTCTTACCAATGGGAGGCAAGTGCACAAGAGATGATCCATTGTTTCCCTAGTGCCTTGCTCTAGACATTTCCTGCAGTCTCCTCGGACGTTGAGCCCAATTCTGTGGCAGTGTATCAAAAAGTCGGCAAAATTTCCTCTTAGCTGTATCCTCCACTCGGGTGTGAACTGGAACATGGGTATCACTTCTTACAATGTCATGATTTCATACTGGCTCCTGTCAGAGTCATTAAATTGCAGGCAGGCGGCTCCTAGCGAAGGCTGAGGTATTTTCTCAATAAACCCCTTATGATGGACAGCTTTATATGCATTCTCAGAAATAGCTGAAAGGGTAATACAACGGCCTTTGCTAATAAGGTACCTGGCGGTATTTATATAAACATTAAAACTACAAAGGTTTTTGTAGCATAATTTTAGGTGTTCTAACTTGTGACTCATTACTTTTTTATTGCCAGTGGCGGCATGATCAATCTACTTATGTTCTTAGTTTTAATTCTTGCAGTTTTCTTCATCGTCACCAAAGCACTAAGATGATGCCAATTTACTGTAGTAATAATAAACAGATAAACCTGTTTATGTACTTGAACTCCTGCCGATCGTAGAACAAGTAAATTGTTTTATTTTTCCTCTTATAAAAATATTACAGCTGCCTAAACCACTTTCAATTTTAACCTTTAAAAACGCTGCGGTGCCTCTTTGAAAAGTTTCCTTTTTTATTTTTCAAAGTCATTGTGTGCACATGGCCAATACTCGCACTCGCTTTGATTTGTGCATGTCATGCAGCACACGAAAAGTGACACACATCCAATCGTAAAGGCTCGTTTAAGTATGAAGGAGATTGTATACATAACATACATATATGTCTATATCAAATATGTATATATATGTTGTGCCCAAACACTGACTTTTTGTTCGTTTGCTTCTTATAATAGTACAGTTAGTTAGTTTTTATGCCTTGAACCGAACCTGCCTGCGTAGTCATTTCCTGTGTAAACAACTCACACAGTTACCCAGTTTATGGTTTTTACATATTAAATATTCCATTTTTTATGCGTTTTGGGTACTTTAGCGCAGCCAGAGCAGACATGTAAACCCAAACGCTCTAATAAATTGTTCAAAGTGGTCGCAGAAAAGTAAAAAAAAACTAAAAAACTCATTTTCGTTTAGTACAACAAACATGCTATTATATATATTTTCGCTCTGACTTCAGTTTGCGGCGAGTAACTGTGCATTTTAGTGTTTCTAACTATACGCGGCTGCATGCGGGTTTTGCATACGGCTGCAGTTCAGGCGCTCCGCTTGTGTCTAGAAATATTAGTTTCCCATATTGTGCGTTGTTGTTTCAATTAGTTTTTGTAGGTAAAAATACAAATTAGCAATCTTGTAAGCGGTAGTTATTTTAATTTTTTATGAGGTGTTATTAACTATCGAGTGGCGGCACTCAGTATTAATTAAAAAATTAAACACCAGACAAGCCAAAAATAACTAACTGCGCAAGTGTGTACAACATTCTCGTTTTTATCCAAAAACAAAACTAATTAGTCTTGTTTATGTACTTAAGAAGGCTTTTGGCGTTTGCTTTTGTATTTTTGCTCAGCTGCAATTCGCCAGATCTTGTGCTTTATAAGAAATAATCTAAACTGAAATTGCCTTTTTAATGCATCTGCAGCTACTTTATCACACTCGTAGTTCTTAATGAACGCGGCAATGTGTATGAGCCATTGTAAAACTGCTTGTTCGCTGGAATTTCGTGTCTTAAGTCTTTTGTTGTCAAACTACTCACAGCAGCTATTTGCTTCTGCAAGCATTTTCGGAACAATATGGCAATTATGCTATGTAATTTATTACTTTTATGTTTTTTTGATTATTATCTACAGTATTTTGAAAATTTTTGCACACTAATTGAAGAATCTAATGATATAATAAGCTCCAAATATTTTGTACAAAATTTTAAAATCTTTGAAAAATAAGTGGTACTAGTTATATATAATCAGAAGGAAATGTTCTAACTGAAATCGCAAAATACTTGGGATCTCAAGTAAATTGCTTAATTGACAAATTGCCGTATTTTTGCGTTATTTGAAAAGCCCTCCATATCCGAAACCAGCAAGCGATCATACCATACGCGTGGCATACGTAGCTTTCTCGCAGCAACGTGTCTGACTGCACTGTACACTGGCACGCTCTTGCAAAAGGATATCAATAATATATAAATAATAACTCATTGATTAACATTTCTATGTTTTTTTGAGATAATTTTCTGTCAGCAGCAATAATTATGGAGGGTTGTCGCCGCATGCGTGTGAGTTTCAAATACTTGAATTTTTAATAAATAATTCAAATTATGTTTCTATATATTTTTATTTTTTTTGGCTGGCAAATTTGCCGTTTTGGTATTGCACCATGTTCTTTAGATGCACATACTGTTAATTTTTCTTCACAGACAAAGATTTTTGTTGAAAAACGCCACAACTTGTAACTGAGACTTAAAATACGAAAAACCATATAAAGCAACAACAAGTGTATGCTGTAGCAAGCACTTTGAGACTGTGGGTCTTAAAACGCTTTGAATTTTTTATTTGGTTTCAATATTTTTTTATACTTTTTCTAATTTCTTTTTTATCTATTTGCCATAATATTTTTGCACTGATGTTTAAGCGTGTATTTTCGAATAAATCATAATTGAAGGCAATTATTTTGTAAATGATACGGTGGCAAGAACTATTAAGAAAGATTGGCGTTGCCGCTGTTTATACTAAAAAAAAACAAAACACAAAATATTCAGTATGCAATTTCAGTAGAAATTCATGTTATTTAGCATATACGTTTTCAAACGTTTATGATTTTTTTGTTTCACATGGTATAGTAGTTACCAGATGACATTTTTCTTTTAATTATGTATTTAAATTTAATACTTGCAAACTGGTTTATATAGGTATATAGTTTATGCGCGAATTGAAAATATGTTATTTAGGACGTTATTACACGTACATAGTATCTGCTTATATACATATGTAAATATATTTATGTTTGCATGCGGAGTAACACAATGGCTTAAGCTGCATGCACAAAAGACTTAAGCGACAAACTTGCTTACAAAAAGGCATTGATTTGCGTAAACATTTATGAGAATTTACATAAATACGGGATATATCTCTACAAATTTTGTTATACCAGTTGCTGCCTTTATTATCATAGTAACTTTGTGACAGCACGTGCAGTCATGCGCGAAGCGTAGCATTCCACACATAACACTTCGAACAAAATGCAAATTAGTGGGCATTTAAGAATAAGGAATGCAAGCAGCCAAATAAAAAAGTTAGTATGATTTAAAAACGGAAAATAGCATATTAGGAAAAATATAAATTTGATAATAAATATCTTAAAAAGTTGAAAAAATAATATATTGACATCTTTTAAACATTTTGATACCAAAAAGTGCAAATTTTTAACTTATTCTTTTGTAAATAGAAATAACTAACTCTGAACGGAGCATATTCTATATCTATAGTTTCAACCTATTTGTGTATTTTTTTTTTAATTTTAATCGCTTAATTTCAAATTCCGTTTGATCGATGTTGTCCAAACCCTCTGTGATGGAGATCGATATCTTCCCTTAGCCGTTCTTTTTGTCTTGAAATAAGGTATGCCACTTTTCTCAGGATAAGCGTCTCCACTCACCAAATTGGGTTTAGTATCATATATATCATACTTAGCACTTATGAAAAAAAAAGATTTTACAGGTGATAATCTATATCATTAACAATGAAGATAAATTTTTTTTAATAAATTTACTACAAACGCGTTGTTTTTGAACTTCTTCAACCTGCCAAAAAGAAGATTGTTTGAATTATTCTATACAACTAAATATTTGGCTGGTAACCAAGATTTGAATTTATACAATTATGTTGGTTGAAGTTTACATTGACGGTTTTGAGCATTTTTTGGAAGCAGATAAACTTACTTTCTCTCTTCCTCTAATAATTTGTGTACTTCGCTCAGAAAAGTTAGGCAGTCTAAGAAGCAGAAATGGTATGAATTCATATAATTATGTCTGGTTGAAGTTTACATTGACGGTTTTGAGCATTTTTTGGAAGCAGATAAACTTACTTTCTCTCTTCCTCTAATAATCAGTGTACTCCGCTCAGAAAAGTTAGGCAGCCTAAGAAGCAGAAATGGTACCTAAAATTAAGATGAAAACCAAGCAAGACACATTTGTTACTTTTCTTCTATTCTACAAAATAATCCTCATGTTAGAGATGGCGCTGAAAGTTTAAACAAAAGTTTATCAGTATGCCTACTTATAAAGACTTAATCTAAGAAGTTTCCTAAAGCCTCAAAGTAAATCATTATACACACTAGTAAGTAAAGCATTTCCAACCAAAATCCTTAAAAAAGAGTTATAATAAATAAGTAAAAATAAAACTTCAAAAGTAGAAAATTAGCACCTTAACTCTTCTAATACTTTATATGTATTTCTAAGTACCATCAAAACCAGCAATTATATCCTCTAAGAACGAAACAAATAAGAAATAACTTCTAAATAACCTAATTAGTTTACTTCTCATAACAAATTTAACTATTTTTCTTGCAAGTTTGCAACATTTCACAAAAAATTATCAATAATAGGCACTTATCGACTAATCTGCCCACTTAAGGCATATAAGAGGTTCCAACAACGCACTGATAATTCTTCAAATATAGCAAAAGATAACGGATCCAGCAAATGGCAGAGCGGAGTGGGTATACTATTGAAATAAAGCAAACTCGTTCGGCTAATTGTGTGTGAAATAAGTCACTAATAGCCAGAGCGAAATAAAAACTAAATCATCACACATACGCACACGCACGCACAAAAGCAGAGAGCGAACAACCAAAAATGGGAGCAACCATCAAAACAAAATAATCAAACATTTGCAGACACATAGATTTAAGTATGCGTGTGCGTCTGTAGAAGTGCATGTGTGTTGTGCCACAAGATCCCAATTAATAAATACATAAATAAACAAAACGCTCCAAATGCGGTCGCGCTAAAGTTAAGAATTCCTGTCTGTCTGGCGCTGTTGTTGTTGCTACTGACGTTGTTGTTGTCACTGATGATGTTATTGCCACCAATGTTGTTGTTGTAATTGGCATTTTGTCGCGCCACCAAGTCGACGGCGGAGACAACAACAGCAACAACGCCGTAACAACACGCACATTGTCAAACACACAATAACAACAAAATGGCAAAGTGACAAAAACACCAAATCAAAGATGGGCGACAAAGCTGCTGGCAGCGCAAAACGGATGCAGGCTCAAGTCTATACACATGCGCGTATGTGTCGTAGTTGGGCAAGTACTGGCTCCAAAATATCCCCTCTGGCAATGTTATTTTTTTTTTTTGTTTTTTGAAAGTTCATTACTTTTTCTCCAATATTTCTGTGTGGCTTTATGGTCTCGGTGTTCTCGGAAATTGTGCCACGATTCGTTGCCAATTTAAATCCTGCCGCTTCTAATACCAAAAGCGACTTGTTTGACTGTGTTGGCGTTGTTGTTTGCTGTGCTTTGATTATATTTTCATTCTTTTATTGTTTATATTTACTTTCTTCATTTTTATTTTAACTAGAAATGGGTTAGGTATATGAGTCCATGGTTTTGTGTGTGTAAGTTTTTGCATCTTCTTTCTCTGAGTGTATACTATGTATACATTTCTAGGTATGCTCAAACACTTGACGTTATTGCATATACAAATATTCCTAGAAGCCTGCGAAGCATCAAAGAAATTGTAAGTATTTAGCCCTTTTCAAGTGCTTAAGTTTGTCAGATTAGTTCGAAGGAATAGTAAAGATATGAGTTCTTTTCTTAGCAGCTAAGTAATATTTCACCTAAACTGCAGCGTGCAGCCAAATAAAGCTTACTGCAATTGTCATCCATCCAACTTGCCCTTGGCACATTTGCTGCTCGTATTGGCATTTGCCGGCATTCTTCCAAGCGGATTTGCTGTTTAATGTGCGTCGAGTGTTGTGGTCCAACACCAAGGCGATCAGTGAAGAAAGGTAGAGAATACTTCGGCAATGGCTCCATCAACTGATCTGTATAACAAAATACATGGGTGGTTTGCTAAGTCCGTGTCTCTGTAAACTTTTTGTTCTCCCTACAAATACAACTGCCGCATTTAATACAATGTTCATATAGTAGATAGCTCATTTGTAAGACACAAGGTGAAAAAGTAGTGCAAATGTTTTTGAAGCTGTTTTTTTTTATATTTTACTCGAATGAGTAATTTTGTACCCAATTCCTTGGATCGTTGGTTCGTGATATTGTAGAGACAAAATTTAAAATTTTGGTTCGCGTTTTTGCTCTGACAATGCGGAAACAAGTTTTAAGCATTATTGCTCTTCAATAAATGCTCAAACCATTAAAAAAGTTTAGATCTTTTCGAAAAAATATTTTACTCTTTAGAGTTGCCAACTCAGGTAAAAATTTCGTTTTTATTTTTAAAACCCAAAATCTTACAAAGAAGACAACCAAAATTTGAACCTAATCAGTTTGAGAACATAATTATTTTAAGTGTTAGCCTGTTTTCACAGGAACATTCGCTCAATTAGAGTTCTTATAGTTTAAGGGTATATACAAATATGCACTTCCAAGTCAGGAAAATGATTTTGTAGATTTGTCTTAAGAGGAACTTTATTCAATGAATAAATAAAAAAAAAATGTGCATTTGGAGAATTTTAAATAATTCAGTAATATTATTTAAAAAAAATTGAATTGTCCGTTAAAAATTCTTAGAAATACGTTAATGACCGAAAATATTTGCCGGATAAATTTGAAATATTTTTAAAATTATTTCATATATACACAGAATATATGCAAAAAAACGATTTTTTACATTCAAAAGTTGATATAACCCTTTAATAATAAAAATACCCTGACTTATTAGACTTCCACTGTACTTACCGCAAAATATGTCTACATCAGTTGCAATGGCTTTAGGTGTGTACGTATGTATGTACATATGCAGCCAGCTTCCGCAAACAGCACACATTCGTTCACTTCATTGCCAGCAACTCAAAAACTGCGTCGCAATAACTTTAGCATAACTTATGCGCATAAAGTTCGAAAGTCCAAACATGTGCAAACACTTTGGCACTTCTCACTGCAAAAGCTCAATATTTATACTCTGCACTTAAGTACTTACGGCCCTTCACGCCGCACTTCTCAAATGGATCCATTCGCTTGTGTCTTCGAATAGCCGACACGTTGCTGCACTGCTCTCATTTACAAATATGGCCAGCCACGCACATTTCACTTGCCATTCAAGCCGAGTTAATTTATGTTAATTGCTGCAATGGCAACATGTAATTTTCCTACAACTGCTCCACCTGCAATGCATAGTAATGTCTTAAGCTTGCGCGCCACTGCGCCATAAGCCGTAGCTATAATGCCTACATGTTGCTATTGTTGTAATTGTTCTTGGTGAATGTTGCTGGTGCCGCTGGTGCATGTGTAAAACAGTCACTTTACTATTTTAAGACATTTTCCTGTCAGCATCTCGTTTATTGCATTCACTGCGAAAAATGAAATCGTTTATATTTCCGCAACATTTTTCCCTTGCAACCAAACACCAAAGAAGACACATACACAAACATATTTGTTTTTATGGCATTATTTCTAACATTTCTCAATACTTTTGTTTAATTTTCCTTAACTTTGTGATTATTGTACAGCTCACTGTATACTTTATCATACTGATGCCAGTTGCCAAAAATTGATCTACACACATATTACAATAATGAAAGACAAATACAAAGTGGCGGTTAGCAAGTTTTCAAGCATGATACAAATTTCGATAAAGATTACTAATCTTTTCGGATTACCTAGTCGCCATAAAAAAGAGAGACATTAATCTACAAAATTAAAAAAAATCAAAATCCGCTTTATTTGGTCCAAAATGATAACAAAAATGTTGTATTTTTATTAGGGTGAACATAAAACACTAATCAAGATTTTGTGGATTAAAATTAACTTCCTTAGAGTCAAAAATATTCCTGCAAGGCATACTTTTTAGCTTAGTTTTAAAAAGTTTCGGTGGAAATTCAAATAAAACCGCCGTTTATCTATATGTCAATTTATTTGTTTTTTCCAAATACAATAAATCAATTTGTAACGTAATCATTTTCATATTAAAAGATATTGTCTTAGAATCAATATTGACATTTCCAAATTCAAATCACATCAATGAAGTGCCAATATAATATGAAGCAAATATAAAGTGTCCAATATTTGCAATCAATAAAAGCATATTAATTGCAAATCATTTCCAACTAATACCAAACCCATCTGAGATAAGACCAACTTCAACACTGTGGAGGGTAATACCATGTAAATGCAGACAATAAATCTTGTCACATTTGTATCGAGGAATTCTTGATCCAAAAGCAAAATCAAACATCAACAAATAACAATAGCAACATACTCATATATATATGTATATAGTAAAAATAAATATACAAATAATTCTATACACATGTATATGTATCGCACGTACCTTTTAAGAGTAATGTTGCGCTGGCCTCAGTCATTGGCAAATTTATCTACAACTCTGATAGACAATATGCACATGTTGCTGTTGCTTATGCCGCTGCATGTGGCATTGCTGTCTGCGCCAATTTGCATACACATACATATATAATACATGTTGTCCTCCACTGTCATTCTTCGTCAGTAATCGATGCAATCTATCAAATTGCATACCAAAATCACTTAGAAATTTGTATATAAACGCAAATATTTATTGAAGGCAGAGTAAATATATTACACACCATGGAACACAGCTCAAACGCATAGACTGATTTCATTCGTCAGCCTTAAATATACACATCAATAAACATTTATCGAAGCTAAATAATGCGTTTTTAATGAAAAAATAACAAATAGACATTTACATATTTACATATAATATTTATATTCGCAGATTACTGTCGCCAAAACGCTGGATTACGAGAAGGTGCAACGTTATTATCTAACAATCGTCGCAGCGGTAAGTTGACGCGCATCATCACCGCGCATAATAATTTCCAGTAAACATGCCTCCATAAATATTGATACAAACTTTTAAGAAGTGAGGTTAAGTGCGATTCATAAAATACTGACAAGCTTAGAGCTTCAGAAGAAAATGCTTATGTGGCCATAATTTCTTGTCACATTCTTAAATATACATATGTTTTCATTGTTAAACATCTAAGTCACCGCGCAACTTTCTTTTTCCGCCATTCTTTCACCAGTTTTCAGCTCAAGCATTCACTTCCTGCACTCCTTGCTGGCACTCTAAAGTATTTTAACTCTTCCTCTCTTCGTCGCAACAGCGCTTGCTGCAGAAATTCATAAATCGCTGGCTGTTGGAATGTTAGCGCTTCACTGCACCGCCTTGCAGCACATTGTATGTGACACCATGTCGCTGTTGAGGCTTTTGTAATTTGATAGCGTAAGCTTAGACTGTCATGTCTGTGGTGAGCCAGTGAACCCAACACTCCATTTCACAATATCACACAAATATACATTGAATATTGCAGAAGTCTCTCTGCGCAGATACTTGTAATTTTACCAGCCCTTTTTCATACCTTTGGAGTTTGCTGTAAGAATGTCTTGCTGTAAACATAATCGCGTAGAATGCAAACTGCTTCTTTGTTTTATTCAGAATATTCAGCATGCAGCTATGATAAATTTATTAGAAGAAGCACTGCAAATCATACAAAATTCCAAATACTTGTATTCTGAAGTTTTCCATTGGAATTAAGAGCAACTTTTTCTAAATTTAATACATCTCCTTAATTAAATAATTTACTCCTTTAACACTTGCAACTAGTTGTTTAATAATTTTATTAAGCACAAAACTGCCTTACACTAAACGTTATTCTCCTGAAATTCTCCGCATATAAACAAGCCCGACATGCAGGCATCCGGTAGTCATTAGAACCGTCTAATAACATCAACACTTAAGTGGCAAATATCGACAAAAATGGAACGCTAATCTGCCAATATCGGCAACTAAGACTCCTTATGAATTATTATATAATACTATAGCCCGTATTATATAATATAACTTAAGAGGGAAGTTGGAGTATGTGACAGCAAGGCGTTAACGGCGGTTGGCAACGCCGCATTTTAATCTGTATGACAGCAACGAAAGGAATTTAATTCAATTTATTATTTTTTTAATTTTGTACAAGTGACTGCAGAGGGTATTACGAGTAGATGAGCGGAATTCCATTCCACTAGGAGTTATGAAGAGTCATGTGGCAGTCGTTTCATGAAAACTGCTACTGGCAACGAAAGTCATTTGTGAAATGAAGCTGGTCAAAAGGCAAGTGCAGCGAGCTTCGAATGGCAGAGCTACGCGGCACGTTCAGTGGAAAAGGCGCGAGTCTACTAAGATCCAATTAAAATGGTGCGAGTAGCCGTTAAGAATAGACGGTTGATTAGACAAATGGTGCAGCCATGTAAAATATATATGACGTAAATTCATGCTATTTACACATATTTATAAGTATGTTTAGAATAATCATGTATCTGTGTGAAAAACAATTGTATTGTGGGCCGACGGTCACAGGCCACTTCCTCAAACAGACTGACAACTAGCGAACGAGGGGGTTATTTATCTCTTTTATATGCACTCAAGTATATACATATGTTTGACTTTATAGTATATGGTATAACAGCTGAATAACTGTATGGTTAGCAAACTAGCGCTCGGCTTGCCAAGTTTATTGGCTTGTTATTAATTATTATTTTTATTTAATTCTTAAATTTTATTATACCCATTGCTTGCACATGTAGTAAGATTATGACTATGTGCACATAACGGTGATTTGTGGTGGCACACGGAAGGTGTATTGTTCTGACTGTGATTATATGAATGGCTGAATAATTAGAATAAAGCATTACGCTTCCGCATGCCGACTTGTTTATGCATTTAATTGATATTTCATGACAAGTTTCTATAAAAACAATAACAGTTAGCAGTTTCCTAAATGAAGCAAAGGGAATAGTTCAATAAAAATTAGAAAAATGTTAACTTCGGCTACAAAACGTTACTGGTGAATAAACCGCTAAGGAACTTAGGCGGCATAGCCCTTAGAAAGTTTACCAACAAGAACTGGATTTTGATCAATCAGTTTATATGGAAGTTAGTAGCATTGCAGCAATAATTTATGCGGAGATTATAGTGCTGAATTGGATAATTGCAAAATTTTGTATACGTATGATATCTTTAAATCACTATTTGACCGAGACAAAGGATCGTATAGCAACCAAACCAGATTTAATTCGAATAAGAGGTTACATAAGTTTCCCTGGGCAAAAACAGTATTTTTTCCACAACTTTTTTTTGATATGAAAAATGAGATATTTTATTATTAGAATCATACACTACGGATATTAACAAAGAAATTCTGAAATTTTTTGAAAAAAATGTTTCAAACTCGGTCATTGCGACGCCATTTCCAGTGACCCCTCGGAAAAAAGCACCGTTGGCAGGATAACTCCTTACAGGATCGTCTGAAGTGAAAAAATACGTGTTTTAGTTAAAACCTAACTTAAAACTTGGACGGCAGAAAAAAAATGAAAGCTAGATTTTTGGCAGACATTTTTACAAAAAAAAAAAATGAAAATTTCACTAAATTTTTTTTCAAATATATGTAATCGAAATAGAAAATCTTTTGTCTATGTCTTTAAAAATTGTATCTCAAAAACATGTGTAAAATTTCAAGAAGATCAGTTGACAAGTTCTCGAGAATCTTGCCATCCGAATTACAAAAAAAAGGGTTTCGAGAAAAACTTGAAAATATTAATCATTCTGAATAGTATTCTTAGTGCTAATTCTCTGCTAAACGTGGTCCAAATTAGACTTTAATGTTTTGAAATCTCCAGAAACCAAACATAAGGACCTCAGTGTCTATGGCTAACTTTATGCCGAAAATATCGGCCAATATGTAATATATCTCAGTGGTAATTAGAGGGCTATTTTTCTGCTGATTTGGCCTATGGTATTAAAAATTGTTAATATCGTTTCTTAACTCCCCTTAACCACTATATATCTAATATCAAAATTTTCGAGCATTTCTTTTTACTTTATACCATATATATCGATCAATATAAGCGATGTTTCAATGAATTTTTTAGTGAAGCGTCAAAATGTGTAAAATCGATCCACGCCGTTGTCTAGACACCACAAGCTTAACAAGATTTTTAAAAATATGCGATCTAACTTTGCCAAAAATTTATTTATAGACTAATGCCTAGCTCTTTTCTGATCATGTTATACATGTTAAAACCTTGTAACACAGGCATTGGGTATAAATTACCAATTTTTCTTGCATATTCTATTCCACCAAATATACGCGCCAAAAAGTTCCAATGATATTATTTTTCTGCATTTGCATAACTTCTGGCTGTCTATGAGATATTAGCCACGTAATACAAGTATATACTTCGTTGAAAAATGCTATACACGTTTGTTGTTTTTGTCCTTTTATTTAAAAAAAAAACTAGAACAGAAATTTTGCATTGAAAATCGGCAATTCGAGCAGCGATAAATTGCGCTTTTCGGGCGTATAAACTCACATTAATTACAACAAATTATGTTATTGTCTGTGCGCGATCTTATTTCGCTTAAGCGGCAGCGCAAACATTTTTCATATGGTTGCTTGCCATATTTTTGACAGCTCCATGTGTGAATAATTGGAAAATTTGCATTTTTGGATTTAGACACAAAATTAACAAAAATTATATGAATTAAATGTAGAGCACAAAGATAGAAAATGTATGTAGTGGCGTTGCCAGATTTGTAAAAAAAAAACTTATATGCTAATTTGAGGACAATTTTTTGGCAATCAAATGAGTAAGAGTACTTGGTGTGGTTGGCTGGCGAAACTTTCGTATTTTTTTTTTTTTGCTTTATGTAGCGGAAAGGTCTTAATCACAATCTAGATCTAATGTGTAGAAACATTGTTAAATTTTTCTCTTAAAATTTTCGTATTTTATTTCTAATATCATTAACAGTAGCCAATGCTCTGCTGTCAGTATTTACAACGATATATATGTCTGTTATGCGCACGCGCACAAGAATTTCGACGAGACCGATAAGCGGATTGCTGGACTCAATGGGCATAATAAAATAATGTCGAAAACTTATTCCGTTTATAAATGAAGCAAAAAATTTGGCAATTAGATTAGTGTTAATAATGTATGCCAACAATGGTAAAGAATTATAATGAAGCAAACATATATGCATACATATACACAGATACACATATATATTTACAATATATACTTATCACACATCAGCAGCGACTTCAGGCTTATTCTTTGCAGTTATTAAATTTTATCTTAGCATATTTGCACAAAGCTTGTTAGCCATGTTCCGGTCGCTGTGAATTCCACTCGGTGGGTGTATGATAACCGCACAATACTTGCAAGCAACAACTGAGAAATACTAATAATACCAAATAATACTTGTCAGGTTTAAGCTAGATTTTGTGCAAATGCTAGTGTAATATGCCAAAAGAATATATTTAAACAAGTTTCTCGATCGCTCAATTGATATGGAGCTACATGTGCGCATGTCCAATTGCGAAAATTTGCATGCATAACTAGTCTAATATGTGTATCTGGCAAAATAGAATTATTAGATACATTTGAAAGACAGTAATAAAGACTTGTGTTCATTAAAGTTTTTCCTCATGTCATAAATATAATATTAGAAGCTGAAGTAAGTTTTTCTTAGTAAAAAACTTAATTTTAAGAGTTTTTATTTTTGCCGAGATAAAACTCCCTGATTTTACTACCTTTTGCCATTTTGCCGAAAATATTATATAAGTAAACTCAAGTCTCTAAGTCTCATATCTCATTGGGCATAATTTAATCGCTCAACTGCATTCATTTGGGATTAGTTAATTAATAATTATCTTAGTATAACTTAAAGTGATTACAAGCCCTCAAAAAAATTATACACACTTAAAATTTATTCTCAAATTTACTCTTCTCCAAGAACTCCAATCTCATAGAAGGTTCAAATATTTGATTTAAACTCGTTTCAATACATATGTATGTATTTATGTATGATGACAACATTTGGTTGCCTCGAAAAATGCGAACAAATTACGCCCCGAAAAATGCGAACAAATTACGCTTTATTAGTGCAAATACGTGTTGGCCCAGAGGCATAAAAGGTAATTGAACTACCAAATACGCGCACAGACAAACCAACAAAAATACAAAAACAAAAGCTCAACGGCATGCAAAACACATGTACACACATAGACAACCCTGCACCCACAAACCCATTATACATTTCAATTGGCACTGCCTAGTGACTATCATTATTTGTTTTAATGATGGCATAATTGAGAGCCATGTGAAGACTATTTGCCATTATTTACCAAAGCATCGAGCGCCAAACGTCAAGCGTCAAAATCGCAGGGGCCAAAATCGAAAGGCCTGAGAAATTGAACAGCTCAGCCAATGCTCAGGCGTGTTGGCTGCTTAGTGTCGACGTTAATGACTGTGTTGGCACTATTTTTTTTTTTTTGTTTTTTGTTTTCCTGCTGATGCTGATAATGTGACGTTGTGGGCATGTCATCAACTCAAACATTAGCGTGCATTACAGCGTGTACAAGTAAATGTCAAATTTTGGGTAGGAGGGGCACAGAAAGCTAGATATTTTCTATCTTTAATGCCGGTAAAATACACTACAAGTACAGCATGAAACATAGGAAAATGTCAAATTTCTTGTGTAGGTTTTGCATCACACTTCAGCGCTCGGGGTAAGTGGGATGTAGCGTGCCAAGTTTCCGATAAGCCAATCTCAGACTGTCAATTTGTCAATAACTGTATTTTTGGTATGGCTTATTGGTTTTTCTATCTATAAATATTGACTGCACAGCGATGTATGCGTATGTATGTGTTTATATTTATACAGTTGTGCTGATTAAACAAGTTTCTGCCGTTGCTCGTAAGTTTGCGCCGCTGCGATGAGTAATAGGCAGCTTTGTTCGCGCTAACTGTATCTTACATCTTCCTGTTTGATAGATTGTGGTTTTAATTTACAAGTGTTGCTAATTCCCAAACGAGTTTGATTTAATGTCCAATCGATACTCGGTATATACACGTATAAATATTATCGATTAGGTGGACTGTGTACTCTCTAGTATTTTATGATATAACGCGTTGCACAGTGGCTTTATTGGCATATTTGTAATATTTTCTCATAATCATGGCGAAAAATGTCTGTAAGTTTGCAATAAACCGAGTGGTCAAATTTTTCGCAAGATTTTTATTTTTTTAATATTCATATTGTAATTAGGTAAAAAAAATAATGAAATTTTATATCTAAAATTCGAAAAAAAACATTAGTTTTTCACATATTTCCTGAGATTTATGTAGCTGTGCTGTGAACTAAAATTTGAAACATTCGCCCTTTTCCATTAAAAATTACATACTAGCTGTCGCTCTAATCAAGTGCTCTTTAAAAGCCTCGTATTTATAAAATGGAAAGTCTTCACAAAATAACCTATCAGCCAGTCCAATTTTCGATGACCGCATAGACTTTATACTAGATCTATACTTTGTCGAATATTATCCAATAATGATTGCTGGGTCTCAAGATGGATGATGGTGTTTACATGACAGCTTGACACTACTCACACGAGATCTGTCATACAAAGACTACTGAAAAAAGTACCTCCACTTGGATCACCCGATAAAGCTTGAACCCTTATAGGCCTAGGAAAGTGGTTTTGTGCTTATTTACCCTATTATTTCTTTACTTTTCAATTTCTACCAGAACCATAAGTTTGATAATCCTCCTTTCTCGGTATGGCTATGTATCCTAACTAAAAACTAATTTCTAACAACAATTAAAACGATATTAAAACTATCGTCTTAGGCAGGATAAGTAATAGATGTCTAGAGGGCATGCATGATAATTTTTTTGTATGAAAAACTCAAAAAAATACCACACTATTTATATGCTAGCATTTTTCTTGACAAAATATTTGAGATACAGAACTGTTATGGTTTATTTTTCTACATTCCTACACTCTTACTACTCGTCGCTTCATACGTTTGTCATGTTTACCAGGTGTACAAGCCATTTTGTCCGCACTGACCTGTGGCTACAATTTTCATGTTCAACAATTTTTTATTTGATTCTCGTGCTGCTCCTGTGGCTGCCGCTGAAACTGTTGCTTTGAGTACAATTTTGTGTTGCTACAATTTTGAAGCTGTAAATAAATATTCCCTTGTGCCAAGTTACTAAAGCAACGAAGCACGGCTAACAAAAGAGGCATTCATGTGTTGAACTGCAACAATTTTATTGATTTCTCGCTTTCATAATGTTTTATTTGTATATATATTTTGTTGTTTACATGCTTGAAATGCAATGGCATTTTTGTGGCATGAAGTCAGATTGTTGAGACTACTTGTTGCTGATTACCGCCAAGTATTGCTTAGCAACCTTAGTTGTGCAACAATATTTGCGAAGGACAAACAAAATTCACAGTCATTCTTTTTTATAAATTTGTGGCACGAAATTATTGGCGTTGTTGCTGGTGGAGCGCGGTAGTCCTAGCGGTAGTCCTCGCAGTATTGTATGTATGTTGGTTGTTTGCCAAATTTCCACCGTTGTAAGCTTTAAGTTTTATTTTATTTTGCTGCGAACTATTTTACATGCCCACTTTTTTGAATCCCTTTTTGATGTGCTCATAGACCACACATGCGTTTGCTGCATGCATCGCCGCCGCACATGGGTAGCACTTACGTAATAATCTGCGAAATTGTTGCATAAACATTTCACAATTCGCAAAAGCGCCAGTAGCAAGTGGCAAGATGATAAGATCTGCTCCGAAACGCTTTGCGACTTCATTAAACTTAAATAAGTAAAAACTGCCAAGTGCCGGCAAACCATAAAGTAGATAAAAAAAACCAAAGAATAAGTAGTGAAATAGTTCACTGCCTGCCACACGCCAATTTGCAAGTTGCAAGTGACCAAAGACACGTCAACAGCATTTACGCCACAAAGCGTCCAACCTGTCAGTCAGCGCGACAGCTATCCAATATAATCGCCCCCGAGCAACCTGGACGACGCGACGCCAACAACAAGACGCACAGCGAGTCGATAGCTGCCACTTTGACGCTTCGTCGCGCAACGCTTAGCTAGCGGGTGCGCAATACCAATTGCCAAGCTGGCACTCTTGCTTTCTGCGCTGCTGTGCGGCTAGGTTGCATGGCTACTTGAGGAGTTCGCGCTAATCAACAGCAGCGTCATCGTCATCGCCATCACCATCACAACAGCGCCAAGCACCAGGTAGCCAGCGTTCGCTTACACATACACAGACGTTTGCAACAGTGCAATACCACCGCCTGATATGCCAAATTGCGGTACTCATCAGGTTTCGCTGTGGGTCATGTTGCAATCATAACACGCCGACAGTGTACGTGCACCACAAACACACACATACCAAAAGTAATCGTGGCAGGTCCTCGTATTTTATGTGGCTCGGCGAATAGTTTTGCGCCACACGTACAAAATATGAGCAAAAAAAAGATAATTATTTGCGTTTGCCACTTCGACCGCCTGTCAGCCGTAGTAGGGTGTCTTTTGCGGGCGAACTGAGCCAAATTTTGCAATGTTCTTCAATTTTTAATTTTTTTCGAAAATTTATTGATCAGATTTTTCTTTTTGTCGGTATTGCCAATATATATTTTAGGCTACAGTCATTATTGCTGCCGTTGCTTGGGAATACTTCGCTGAGTTTTGGTAAGGTTATTTCGCTGCATTTGATTCTTCTGTTGTCTTTATATGTTTCAAGCGTCCACGGTGCTATTCCTGCAATAATTTTGGTCTTATGCATAATTTTTTTGCTGTATTGGATCTTAACCATTATTTAGCGATTTTCGTATTCAAATCGTTTGCCTTACATTGCCGCAGTACGAAATGTAACCAAACAAGTTACGGCATTTGCGAAGTGTTTCAATAAACTTCAATTTTTGTCACATTTTGTGACCTAAGATTGAAGTTGAAGAAACTTTTCAAATTTCTGCAATTGTGTTTGGTAATCGCGTGTTTCACTTATTTTGGTATTTTGTGTCGTTTACAGAGTATTGTAAAGCTGAGTATTTGTTTTTAAATTACGTCACACTTTTTGTTTAACTTAATCATTACAGAATGTGCACAACCATCGCGCCTATTTGTAGCGTAGTAGTGTTTATTTTTGTTTTTCTTTTCTCTAATTTTTTTCCTGCGTATTATGGGACTGATCTTAGATTATATTTAGTGAAATATGTTTTGAAAATTTTATACATTCCCAATTTTTCTAACATCTCTTTATTTGATATTAGTTTTATTTCATAGTGCAACCAGTGGCGCTTTCTATATGTTCGATCACAACGCACTGAAGAAACGTCGATGAAAAAATACTATTAGTCTTTTTCGCTTTAATATTAGCTAAAGTATAGAATGAATTTCGAGATATTTCAAGGTTCAACAAATTTTAAGCTTTTCGTAGTAGAAATAAACTAAAAACTTTGTACAAAAAAATATATATTTTATTGTAATCGCAGTTGTATCGGACATAGCTGTAGCGCGAAGCTTCAACTATTACTCAATAGCTGGTAATGCTTGAAAACGTATCAGCTTTTATATAAAAGTTCAATTTTTTTTTATTGAAACGTAATAAATTATGATTTTACATTTAATTGAAATTGCAACTTGTGATAAATTTATACTAACAAGCAATATTTTTCTCAATGTATGAAGTAAAACAGTAAAAGCTGTAATAACAAGCTTTTCTGTTTTAGTTTTTTTGATCTTGTTAAGGGCGATTTCTTGCCGATCGACTAGTTAATTTTGTGGTATTTTTGTTTTAATTCTGAAACTGTTTTTTGTATATGCTCCTTCCAATTTAACTTTGCATCCAACTTTATACCAAGATACGGATGTGGAATACGGGACTACTTCATTTTCAATATGTAAGGGAATGTAGCTTTTGTTAGTGAAGTTTATATGGATAGACTGCAAGTAATGTACCATTTCTGTGTCCATTCTACGATTTTATTTAGTGAAAATTGCATTCTGTGCGATGTCTCAACTACATTTTTGCAGGTCGTAATGTTGCAGGTATCATCTGCAAATGTGGCGATTGCGCAGTTTGGCGGCGTAGGCATCTCGCTAGTAAACAAAATGTATAAGATTGGTCCCAGGACACTTCCTTGGGGTACACCTGTTTTTATCGGCTGTAACGTAGTATATGATTGTCCCTGCTTGATTCTGAAGTAGCGGTTGCTCAGGTAAGAGTCAACTAGATCGGTTAGATAGTGTGGAAAGTGAAGTCTTAATTTATGAAGTAAGCCATGGTGCCATACTCTATCGAACGCCAGCGATACGTGAAGGAAAACATCTGTGTAATTGTGCTTTTTTTTCCATCGCATCTTCAATTATGCTCGTTATTCGATGAACTTGATCGATTGTGGAATGTTGTGATCTAAATCCAAATTGATGTATGGGTATAAGTTTCTTTTCATCAATTATGTTCTGAAGTCTTCTTATGATTACAGCTTCAAGTAGTTTGGACAAAATAGGCAGCAGTGAATTGGACGATATCACGAGGATTCATGTGCACTTTTTCCAGGTTTTTGTAACATAATGATTTCAGATACCTTCCATGACAGTGGGACGTATCTGTGATTTAAGCAAGCTTTTATTATAGTCGTAAGCTTTGCTATTGCTTTTCGCGTTAGATTTTTTAGTACGTCAGCAGTCACCAAGTCGAAGCCGGGAGCCTTTTTTGGTTTAAATCTACTTTTAAAAATATTTTCATTTTCTTTATTTGTTATTGGTTGGTTTCACCCACGTATTGCGAATCTTCCAGCTGTGGTAGAGTACCATTGAAGGCAAAAGGACTAAATGTTTTAGTTAGTTTCTCTGCGAAAACTTTCGCCTTTTCTTCGTCGCTTCTGGCCCAGGATCCGTTTGGCTTTCTGAGGGGTGCATTCGACAATATTGGTTTCCTAGCATTTTTTATAGCTTTCAAAAGGGAATAATCCGTATGTTTGTTTAGCGCTAATTTCTCAATATAATTAGAAATATTTTGATTTGTAAATAACTTTATTTAGGTGTGAGAATCTTAGTTTAATTGTTTAGTTCTGTTTATACTGAGGAAATCGCGTGATTTGCCATTTTTTACGTAGTTTCCTCTTTTGCTTTATGAGTTCCAAAATATCGGAAGGATATTTAGTATAAAAGTTTTTCTGTTTAGGAACAGGAGTACTTTTCCAAGCCGATTCTTGAATAGTTTTCGTAAATGTATGAACTTCATTTTCTAAGATATCTTTAGTAGTTATGTTTACTTTAGAATCAATATTTTTGTCGAGCATAACTTTGAAATACTTCAAACTTATGAATACTATGTCTATTAGAGAGATAAGGTGGTATGTCGATTTCTTGTAGATGACCATTCAAGTTTAGTGGCGAGTGGTCCGAATTTAAGTCCCATCCATTTTCTACGGTGATGAATTTCTTAGATATTTGTCGAGTGATGAAAAAGTCGATCAGGTCAGGTAGTTTTCTCGTGTCGGAAGGCCAGTAAGTTGGCTTGCCAGTATACATAAAGTCGCATCCAGTAGCCATAGCAGCTTTAAATAGCTCTCTTCCCTTCGGTGTCGTAACTCTTAAGCCCCATTGGGAATGTTTTGCGTTAAAGTAAAAGTTCAATTTTACTGATAGTTTGGCTAATACGCATGATGATGGGTGTATGAGAAGTAATATTAAGTGTTGTGGGGGTAAAATACTAAATGAAAATATCAAATTGAGGAATAATACATTATGGGTAGAAAAATATTGTATTATAATTCAAAAATACATGTAATAAGTTCTTGCATAATATTCACATTAAATTATAAATCCAATTAGCGGTTCATTTTTTAATACTAATACAAATTTTTATCCCAAAATCGACTTCCAAGGAAACAAAAATGTAAAATTATTCTCAGCTCCGGAGCACACGTATTTGTCGGAAATTTTTGCATACAAAATTTACTAAAAAACAGCAAACATTCTCTGACGCATATTATTTTAAAATTGTATATTGAACAGTTACTCATACCACCCGTTGCACCCAGTATGAAACACATTAATTTTAAGAAGTTGAAATATTTGCTTCGTTAATTTCTATTTCTTTAGAATAGACTTCGGTGAGATTTTCGGAATAGTCTTAATATTTGTTTATAGTCATCATTACATCATTTACCGAACTCGTAAAAAACCAGCAACCTAAGAAAATGTTATAAAACACTACACAATTTAGCACCTAAGCCGAAATTAACTAATTAAACATTAAGAAGCTAAAACATACTTTTTTGAAGAGTATTTTGTACAAAATGCTTACATTAAGGCTTCTAAGAACGTCATCACACAAATATATGTATATGTACATCTACAGCACAATAAGGGCCATGTATAATTTATTATACTCATAACCTAAATATGGTGGTCATTGAAGCGTTAATCTAATGGGATAATTTTTCAATTTGCTTAGAATATTAGTAGGTACCTATAAACATATGTACTAACCAGCATGCATACCTATAAATACTACTGCTGTGCAACATTTACATATTTTTTTAAGCATTTGGCAATATGCATACTAGGGTGCTTAAAAAAAAATTATTTTTTTTCAACTCTTGTCTCAGAAGTTTTTAAACTTTGAAATGTCAACTTACCGAATATGTGATGGTTATTTTTGAGAAACCTAATTGGTGAAATTTTAATTAGCATGAAAAAACGAAAATTCCTATGTTAAATGAATGGGAACCTAAAAAAATAGCAACCCCTTACAGTTACGCCACAGCGCCTGGCTTGAAGGAGGATTTTTGTTTTGTCAATCACTAACATTTGAGATGGTAAGAGTTGAAAAAAAATCAAAATTTTTTTTGAAGCACCCTAATTCATGCTCCAGCAACAAACTATTTCACTGCTCGCTGCGATAATTGCAGCTTCTGAAGTCATTAGCTTTGCTTTTTATGGCATTACAAAAACATTTTACAAACATATTTTTATTAATACAAAAAATCGCAATTATTTAACCCGTTTTACCAGAAAATTTACAACAACAACAAAAAAATATTTACAAAGAATTTTAATTGCGAAATCGCCACCAAGTGTTGCCGCAGCATGCAATCGCTGTCAGGCAGCGATAAAATGCAACAACAAACAACAACTACAAAAACGTGACTATTGGCAAAAGCATCTGGCGTTATTTATGCACACCCACTTCCGAGATAGTGGGACGACCAGATTTTACAGACAAAAAATAAAATATAAACATATATATGTACATGTGTATGTAATTTATGCACATTGTGCTCATATCTCCATCGCAAAATTAAGAAATCTGCCTTAAATGGCATGCGAATAGGCGGTAAATATTTTCGTGCGCTTACCACGTGTGGCATGCGAAATGAATAATTTTCCGCAACACCTGTTGAAAAAATGCAAATTTATCTGGCAAAAATATTTAGCAGCCGCCTGCCTGCCCTCCAAATTGAAATCACAACTTTTCTTATTATTTCTGATGTAAAAAATTTTTTCGCGCGTAACTGTGTATTTATTGTTGCTGTAACGCGAGCGTTGGCGTGTTGATGGCATGTGCGCGTTGTTGTTTTTGGGTAGGCGGATTTTGCGTGTTAGTTAGAAACGCAAACGCGTCGTGCGCATGAAGTAGGTAAACGAAAAATCAAAGGATATAAAAAATCTGTTTTTCTTTGTTATTTTTATGTTGCAATTCAGCCAACAACTAAGTCGTGGGTGTCCATAGTTAACACTTGTGGCATTTGTGGTGCGTTAATTAAAGAACCGATTTGGCTGACTTCTACTCAAAGCAATTACTTTGCACTTAAAATATATTTATGGCGTTAACGTATGTTTCTTAAATCGCTTACAAAGGCAATTACTGCTTTTATTGACATCAATTAAAACAAATTGTTAAATTAATTTTGCTTTATTTTAATAACTTATATTTTGCAATGCTAAGGAGTAGTTAATTTTATTATATTAAGTAAAATAATTTTATTTGGAATTTATGGTTTTGTAATTATTATTGGATATGCAAAAAAAATATTTCGACTTTTTTAGTTTTAAAAATATTTAAGCTATTTTACCCTCAGAACAATAATTCAGAGCAAAGTAAATGTAATTTTTTTTTTAATAAATTTAGTACGAAATATTTTAAATATTTTTTTTTTGTTTTTGCGATCATCTCAGGTTACAGAATTTTCACAAATAATTCAGCACAAAAAAAAAAATTATGCTGTACTTTGTTTTATTTTCATATTATTGGAGATTTTAAACGTAATAAAATATAATTTTTATTATGATTAAATTAACCGAAATTTTATGCACACAAATATAAAATTTTGGTTTTTAAAAAGTTTGTTGAAAATATTTTGTCAAATTTAAAAAATATTAACAGCATTTCAATATTATATTTAAAATGTTAAAAAAAAAATGTTATAGCATTATATATAACATTTTGACAAATAATCGTAAAAACTTAAATCTTATATTCAGAATGTTGACAGAAGGGTATTTCGTCACCTAAAGTGCAAAATAACGCAATATCGCTTTTCATACGATTAAAGGCGAAGAAAAAGTGAAATAGTAGAAACCACTCATATATAACTTTAAGTTTTGGTTATAAAATGGTTAACAATTTGGGTATTATAATTTGAGTTTTAGTTATGCAATGGTTATATTTGAGTATTAAAATATGACTTTTGGTTATAAAATGGTTATATATTGTTTATATCTGAATGCGGAAGCTCGAAATTTTACGATATTACAAATATAATATGATAAAGTGAATTGTAAGTAATAAAAAACTCAGTTCCGATTTTTTTGATGATACGTTGTTTTGCATTTTAGGTGACGTTTTAAACATTACTTTATTAATAAAATTTTTACAATTTAACAAAAATTTAAAATTTTCAGTCAAATTACTGTAATTTTCATTCACATTTATTTTTTAACAATAATAGATGAACTGAATTTTGATATGAATATTAAAATATAAAAAACAAAATATTTTTTGTCTGATTTTTTGCTGATTTTTTATTATGAAAATCAATAAATAATGTTTATCTTTATTCATTATGATTCTATAATTTTTATGCAGTTTAGAGCAGTAAAGCAACATTTTTCGATTTTAAATTTTCAACTTGAGCCCAAGATTGTCAAGGGCATTTTCAAGAACCGAAAATTAATAGGTCAAATTTTCTTTAAAATATTAAAAAATCTATGTTATAATTGGAACCTAAAAAAATTTGTACAGTTAATCTGCTATGTATTTTTGTCTTTTGGCAAAATAATAAAAAAATTTGAGTCAGAAATTTGGAGAAATTTGTTGCAATCAGCAAACGCATAAATTGATACTCATTTTCATTAAAAACTCATGCAACTAATGCAAAATGTTACTTAATATTAGAACCGAACAAAACTGCAGAAATGGCAACACAAGTTCCACACTTAACCATCTACTTAACTTGTTTAATGCTCCAGCTTCAGTCCATTGTTGCGATCTACATAGAAAAAATCGAAAAACTTGATCAGTTCTTAAACCGTTATAAAATTATATTAAAAATATTTAATAAACAATTCTTATTATAATAACACCAAAACTACTCGTTTCGCGTGTCCATTAAACAAGTCAAGCGCAAAACTCTAAGGACTTAAGACACAAACTTGTATGGCAGTGAACAAAGAAAGCAACAATACACAAGCGAACATATGTCATGCAGAAATAGTCTTACAGAAAAGGCATTAAATGAGATAAAAAATTTCAAAAATTAAAACAATACAATGCAAACATGAGAACAGCACTCGAGTATATATAAATAAATAAAATTATATAAACATACATACAAATATATAAAGCTATAAATCAATAAATGTCACATCTGCCACCTGTCTATTACCCACAAGCTCCTTTATAATGAAGCGGCCTGTCTAAGCTTCAGAGCCACATATAGTGACAGCCACAATTGAGCGTGGAAGCATCATTAAGGAAATGCTGACAACTGCGTATTGGCTGGCTTTCAATTGTGTGAAATGCTCGCGCAGATGAAATACACACACACATACATATGTTGTTATTATAAGTGTGAAATGATTTTTCATAGAATTTGTTCTATGGTTTGCCTTTTGTAAATTTTCACTTTTTACACATAAATGTATTTTTGTTTTCTTGAAATTCTGTTTACAGCTAAATTACTATTTGCCTAAGTGAGTTTTCTTTGTAAAATAAATAACACCTTCAGTCATAAATTTAAATGTTTACTCAAGTATTGTGTTATTGGCACCATTCGGATTTAACTTAATGAAACTGAAAAGGATTGAAACTCTACTAATGGCAGAATATTAGGGAAAGCACAGGCGCTGATTTTATTTTAAAACTTTTTCTACTCCATTTATTTCTTGAAATATTTGAAGAGCAAATTTCCAAGTTAATTTTTTTTATTTATGCATTTACAGCGGAAACCCTAAGCAACGCAAATGGCCTTTTTATGAGGCTGATGCCGGTCAGCAATGGATGACCTGGTTGTAGTAGATGGTCCTACCAGCGCCAGCGCTACCCCAAAGCATACTATTCACATAACTCAACCATTCAACGCATCATCAACGGCCCCGGAGTCTCTTGATTATTATACATTGGTGTTATTAGGCATTCTTCTATAGCCAACGAGCTTGTCGATTGCTCCTACCAGTGGTAGTACACTCAATTGCGTCATTTCAAAGATCCCGAGGTAAGTATCTTTTAGGAGTTTCACTGCTATGGCTTAGCATTTTTATTTACTACAATCTGTCGATATTACATTTCAATCAAATTTAATAAAAAACATTTAGAACTACTTAAAAATACATTTTGTTGTTATTTGATTTTTTGTGGATGAAATTGAAAAATTAAGAAAAGGTGAGTAAAAAGCAATGCTAACATAAGACTCAAGTGGACCCTATATATATGAAACGTGTTTTAAAAAAGTGGTTTGAGTGATGAAGAAAACATTTATTGTAATATGAGTAGATTAAAACAATTTTATAGAATCCAAATAGGATAAGGTTTTGAGTGAGCATAAAAATAGAATCGAAATCAACGAGGTTTGAATACATTTTTAATTTTTTATGAAAATAGGAAATCACAAACTTTAATTTGTAGCGAAAATAAACGAATCAAATCAAACGACTCTTGCTGCTACTTCTTCCTTCTCAGTCTCAATTACGCTATTTCTTACGGCAACCACACTGCATGATCTTATCAACAGCAACTAGTTAACCATCGACCATTGGGGCTGGTCCACCACTGACAAGAATATTCATTTAATTTAGGCGCTGTCATTGGACCGGACTGAGCGCTTTGCATACAATAACAAGAACAAGATATACACGTAAGTAAGCTTTGAAGCACTTTCCGCATCAGCGAGATGAAGTTGTTTAACATGTTAATCAAATCGATGTTTGGCTTCTGTGCCGTCGCGAAAGTCATGACAGTGAAAAATCAGTTTCGAGACATTAAAAATTAAAAACCAAAGAATCTACAGAATCAGACTCATATATACAAAGTATAATCATTAAACTGTAGCAACTTGTTAGCTGTTTGGACTTTCTCAAAATAAAGTGACGCTGACAAGGTTTCAAGCTGGTCATCAGTCGACACAGGCACGTCATGGTTTGTCTCTAAATTGCGCTATGGCTTGATAGTAGAGTTGGTACTAAGTATCTTTCCGTCCTTATTTTAGCACAACCGCAACATGTTGTGCATTAATTAGACAGCCAACTGAGAGTGAGAAGGGCAAAACTGAACTTTAAGAAGCAAAGTGAAATTGTTGTAGCGATAGATACGCAAAAGCGCAAAATAAATATTTGAGAAAACATAAAAATAGAAAAATTCAAGAAATATCTTACAAACCATGGATGGTGTACCACAGCGCCACCTACACGCAGCAACTTTGTGGAAAATAATCAATTCAAAGTCGGCGATGGAGTCACCTGTACTTGCGTTGACGCTACGCTTTCGTATTGCTGGCTATTTTTATAAATGCATGTACTGGTATGTGGATCTATGTGTGTGTGTGTTGTTTGTGTTTGTGTTTATGTATTGGACCGTCAACTAGCATAGCATATATTTTTTTCGATTATCTGCAACTTGCAATCAAATGCAATTAAACGTCGTTAATTAGCTATGCATACATATATACACTCGTGTGTATCATTTCAACAGTCACTGAGATCCTAGTCTCAATTTTTCACTGATAATTGTTTTTTTTCTGTTTTAAGCGCTTCATTTCCTTTTGTGTGGTTTTTGAGCTGTTTTCCGATTCTGAATCCTGATTAATAATTCAATTTACAATTGACTGTTGGATTCGCCTACAAGACCAATGACCATAGTATCTTTTTAAAACAAATAATTCTTTACTTTTTTAACGTATTTTATAGTATAAAATTGCTTTATTTTCTTAATGGTTACATAAAAACGAAAGTCAGCATTTTCACTCTAGCCTTCAACTTCTCTTATGAGATTTAGTTGAGTTCTCTAAAGCCATATTTCTCATAATTATAGAGCAGATTCTTAGCCGGTAATAAATGATGCATATTTATGGAATTTATCAAAAACTTGGCTCTGTTATTGTACCGTTCATCTCTTCGAATGACGATAATTAAAAATTTTCGTGTTGACAATCGAAAGTTGGTGAGATATCAACATTTCAAACACATTTTGGTTAATGTTCTGGGTATGGGACGTATCAATGATTGACTCGTGTCGGTAGCTTTTGCAAAACGTCGTCGAGTGGAAGTCGGAAAAAAGATTCTTGACAACGTAGCTGAGTTCTCGCGTTCATTAAACACATGACAACAGGTAACAAAACGTGAGCTTATGAATATGACGTCGAAGCTGTCCAACAATCAAATCAAATGGCACTCAAAAAATGATCAAAACCGAAAAAACCAAAGTTCGCTGAATTGAGAATATGTATTTTAAACGTGTGTTGGTGGAACTCTATATTTGTTTACGACTCACATGGGTTTCATTTAATGTAGAATTGCTGGAACGTGTTTATTGCTATTTAGCAAATACTTTTGCGCATGAATGAAAAAAGTAATTTTCTCACGCTCCAAATTGCATATGTACAAGAGTATGTAGGTACACATATACGTGCCTAAATGCGTATTTGAAAGCAATGCATGCTTGCTTTACCGGAAGACTAAAATAACTTCAAAGCTTTGTTAATGTATTTTTTTAATTTCCATACATGACTTACTTGCCTAAATGTTTAACCAAATATTTTCTAGTTATGACTTTTTAGCAGTTAGCCATATTATTACTTTTTGCTAACTTTTTCAACAAAATTTTGCTATAAATATGATGAAAACCATTTAGTTAACTTATTCTTGTTGCAGTTATCAATAGCGAAACATGTTCCGAATCAGCAGTATAGCTTTTGCAGTATTGTTTCTAACAAGTAAGTTTGAACAATAATAACATAATATTATAAACTTTTTTAATTGATTACTATCCTCGTAAATGTATCCTTTTTAGTGCTTTTCGTTCATGGCGACTGTAGACCACAATTACCCCTTCCAGGGGGTCTACCGCTTGGCGCTGCAACCGGCACTTTGACAGGTGCCGCCGGGGGCTTGCCTGTTGTCGGCGGCGTGGCGCAAAGTGTTCTGACGCCTGTAGGTCATATTCCGCAAAGTTTGCCAGTTGTTGGAGGTGTGCTGAATGGCTAATATATTATTTACTAAATGATTTACGTAAACTTATTTAATTTAGTGTAAAATTAACTCAAAATTCATATAATTATTGAAGATTATACGATTGAACATGTGTTTTTTTATTTTTATTAGAGCAATAGCTTTGGTGAAAGTAGTAGAGGTGGTTGAATGTTTCATTCCGAATTCATGAATTGACGTCTGTATTTCGTGGAAAAGAGATATTCACTTGGATCATTGATTGGTATGTATTATAGTATTATAGTTTGGCCTACTTTCCAAGGTATCTAAGGTGTTATAAGTCAATAGGGCGAATGAAGACGGGGCGCTTTCTAGACTTATTTATGTTTACCTCGGACCAGAAGGACTTGCCAAAATATGGGCACCACCTGAAAAAGTTGACAGTATGTGAAAAATCGAAATGTCTACTGGTGGCGGTAAATATAGGAATAAATAATAATTATATCTGTAAAATCATTCCATAAAAGCAAACTTAAAGTGTGTATATATAAGAGATTAGAGCCATAAAATGATTTGGATAACCATACAATGAAGTTGATCGATACAGCTGTCACAAATCAAAAGCATGTGTTTAACAAATCGATATAAAAATAAGGGTATGCAAAACCTTTGCGAAAAGAATTGGGCCGACCTACCGTTTCACAAATCTATGAAAAAATGGTAAAATTGCTTGAGTTCTGCTTTGACTTCCTTTCACATTCAATGAGTTCCTGGAATCCGATCCTCATAAACTCTTTCTCCGTTTTCAGGGCTTAAAAAAAGGTAGGAAAATAAATCTAGATATAATAAAAAAGTACAAGTTGACACTGAGGCCTCTTTTAAGGTTGGTACCTTTGTTAAGTAATCAATTGTAGGCATTGATATCAAATGAACTATGATAGTAAATAGCCGTCTCCCCGAAGGTGGCCGTGCACTGAAATTAAAATTTGCATTTGACTCCAAATTTCACACCATATATATCAAAGCGAAATTTACACTAACATATATTGCTTGCAACGTCTTGTACATTTTTGTTGCTAAAACAATGCATAAAAGCAAATTTCTCAGCACTTAAATGCAATTGATACGCCAATAAATACACTCTCAAAATCCAAATGAAAGCGAAAGCCATTCATGCCACTTCTTCAAACTCAACATACATATAATACATCAGTGCATGTGAAAATGTGCAACTGATACTTGCAACATGACAACAACTTTATTCTGCGTGCCCTAGTTTCGCTGCAACGCTCGCGGCAAAATGGCGTGAATGCGACAAAATTTGCTGACACAAATGTATTTCCGCGTGCGCCAATAAAAAATAATAGCGTTGCGAGCACAAAAACAACAACAATGCACTCAACCTGCAGAAATACCAAAATAACGCTAACCACTTGCATTTAGTCGGACCGACAGACAAACATGCAGTCGAATTCCGCGGCATCAGGAAATATTACACCAGCATATTAATTTTTCGCGTATAGCGGAATCCGAAACCGCGACATGTCACCTATCCCCACGGGCCCCACGGGCCAAACACAGTGTTCACCTCGTTCCCGTTCACCGCTCAGCATAGTTCAGTAGCGCGGCTGCAACGTCGGCAAGTTTCGACCAATTCACAGCTCTGTTTTTAATCACCATAAAGAGTTAAACGTTTGTGTAATTTGTGAATGAATGCACGCATACGAATGTGTGTGTGTGTGTCTGAATGAGTTTTTTGTGATCTGCTGTACGAGCTGTTGTTGTTTTTATCGGCGCACTTGCTAGAGTGTTGTTTATCTAATCAACATCGGCAGCGAGCGCTCAAGTTGCACGCGTGCGCGCCACCATGACAGGTAGTCTGAGCCTTATGGCTACAAATGGGCAGCACAGGTTAACAAATACTCGATATGATTGTACGAGGAACACACACACCACGATTTTATCTGTCAGTGGCCCGTTGAAGCATATAACTGTGAACGTATACAAAGTACAAGTAAAATTGATCCCTAGTCGCTTTTCGCAACACGTATCTACACACGGGAGAGGTTCTATAAGATAGTTGGAATTAAGATAAGAACTACTGCCATGCCCATTCATAGTTTTTCTCAATGAAAACTTTGAAAAAATTAGCCGCCGGTCTGAAATTTGAGCCGAATGCTATCACTGCGACGGTGGTTTACTTTGAAGATCAACTGAAAACATATTTTTCAGTCGGAAAACAATATTACCCTTTTTCCAAAACTTTCGTTTGAACGCTATGCACTTATCTAACCGCCCTCGTTTGCAAAGACTTACACACCCGAGTACTTATTTGTGGACATTTAATAGCTGGGCATTAGCAGTTCGTTTATTTCAGTAATTTTAGTATCTTTTCTGCAGGTGCAGGTTGGCTTAATTGGAAAATTTCTTAAAAACAACGGTTCGTCGAATATTCAGCACCACTAGGTATTCAGAGACAGCAGAGGGGCTGCAACGTCGGAATTGTTAATGTAAACAGTTTAAAACTTACAAAAACAGCTCGACAAAGCGCCGTAATGAAAATGAAAAGGTGACAACATTTGAGGTTGCACACTTATTGCACTGTCATATACGCTGCACACGGTGCCCAGTTTTCGGTTTGTTTTCAATTTGGGCGCATTTTTGTGCAAATATGCAAATGCGTGGGTAGTTGACAGGTGAACCGAAATAATATGGACAAAACATGAGCTGGTAGACTTTAGATACAATGTAAAAGGTCGATTACGTGTTTATCGCTAATTTGCACAAAACTAGTAAACAAGATAGAAAAATGTTAAAACTTAAATCGTTACTAAAAATTCTCTTTAAATTTAATTTAGGGTATGTCAAGTCGATTTCGATTATTGTGCATTGATAAAATATTATGTGCGTATAAACTGAGCTCAAAATTGAGATTAATGTAAAATAATAATATACCACTGTGATCAAATTGAAAAGTGAATTTTGTCCATTTAATCTCCTTAAAAGCAATCTCCTCCCGCTGCAATACACTTATGCCAACGAATTTTCCAGTCATCATAGCATTTGGAAGAATCCTCCATCGTGGTGGGCATCAGAGCCTTCTCTGATCCAGCTTTTATATGCTCAGTATGAGTTGGTGCATTATCGCACTTCTGTGTTCAAAAAATTCAGACATAGTAAAAATCGAAGAATTCACTTTTTGAGCCTCACAAAACGACGCGTATATGAAATACTAGTGAATATTTTGACGTGAAATTTTGCGTTTAGATGACACTAACTAAATACCACAGAAAAAAAAATTTACCTATTCGAAAAACGCGCGAAGTATAAATTAAAAATTCACTTTTCAATTTGAAAAAAAATTGTATTCAGAAGGGCGATTATACTAACTAATAAAGCACGCTATCCAAAAGGAAAGGCTGCAAATAGGAGCTCTGTACAGCCCAATCTCTCTATGTTTGTCGAAGCGGTCTAATTTTGTTTTTGTCTCGAGATTGTGTCTTTGCATAAGGGAACTCTTTTGCTTCTGTGGCGTTCGTCAAAAATGTATTTAACGTGTCTCGAAAACGACTATGCTATTTACATACTACCGACTGATCGTACAAGAGACTGAAGGCATATTAAAAGACCGCTTAGTTCAAGAATGTTTTAACAAGAAAAACGTTATCAGCGGTGCCGCAATAAGACTTTACAGCAGTATTTGATGGTGCTTGGATGCATCTGAGTTACTGCGGACCTTTGTGTTCGTCCACAAAGACTGGATCCAGTGATATACACCAAGAAACAAGTATCAACCGACACAGTAAATTTTAATCGGTTAACTCGGCGGAGAGACTGTTTTACTAACCGGAATGGTCACGGCTATAGCGCTCTAAGATTTATGAGGTAAGTAAGGTAGGTGTATATTCAAATACCTACGGTTTAGTAGAAATATTGGGCCAATTCGACTCTAATTCCTCACAATAATGCACACTGAAGTCGCTCCAGATAAATATGCCAACTAAGGCTACGAACCACTTGGCATTCCATCTGAGAAAATACTGTAAACTTGAGTCGCCAAAACTTACTTCAAAGATCTTTGTACTTTTTTTTAACTATACTTAGAAGTATTCAATTTTTTTATTTTTATCTTTCTGAGCACGGCGAACACAAAAAATTCTTTGTATTTCTTACATATATGTAATAAAATACTTTGAGCTTAAAGAATATAAACTTCTATAGAAGCTTTATTCCCATCTACCATTTGTGTTTGTGAAAATAATAATATCTCTTTACCACAAACTAAAGTTAAATGAGAGGTGATTATATCTACTCATTTGAACTCATCATAAAACTCAAATAGTATATTTCCTTAATTTTTATATACGCAATGTGGTTATTAAATATGTGATATAATAGCACGTATGTCCATATGTTTGCTTATGTAATATCAACGGAACTCTGTGCGTATGTTGCCATATGACAAGTAATTAATCCCTCTTTATTTGAAACGTGTTTGTTTGCTTTGCTTAAATGAAGCCAATGCGTTTGACGCGATTGCAAGCGAGACTCAAGATAATAACTTAAAATACGTACACAAAGCGACATACACATGCACGCATAGTGGCGGTTGGGTCATAACTGGGTTCAAGCACTATAGTTGCATGAGTCTGTGCGGCTTTTTGCAACAGTTCGAGACGCTTACAAGATTATGATGGCACCGAAGACAATGTGACGCCAGTCAGTGATAGTGCCTGGGCTCGAGTTATTACATCCGAGTGGCCAACGAAACCGGTTTGAATTACATATGAAAGTTACTGATACTTGCTTTTGTTGTTTTTTCATAATATTTTTGCGTACTGCATTGTAAGGCAACGCAGTCGTATATACATTTTAATGAATTAATCACATGAAATTGAGTTTGTGGCTCAAGTCTTTGGTTTGTTGCTTAGGTTGCAGGCAATGGTTTGCTGAAAACTAAATCCCCGGTTATAAAATATAAGCAATAAGCTATTGTGATTTGCTACTGAGTCGGGGAAAAGATTATTGTTAATCACATAAATATGTGATAATATAAAAGAACATTAGTATAATGGTTGTATTTATTAACTCGCAGAATTAAATATGGCTTGCATTGAATTTGGTGCGATTTTCAAAAGTTGTTTGTGTGCTGATATTTATTTATTAGTTGTGCTTATTTAATTAGTATACATATTTATAGATTCTTTATTTCTACCCAACTCATTAATATTAATTTTATCTGTAATTTTACGGCGAGGTCTGACATCACTTGATATTCAAGTTTCTCATGACGAAAAAAAATATTTTCAGAAATGACCACACGAGTACAAAATATAAAAACGCTTTAATTTCTGAAAATGTGAATACTGCAATTGAAGAAAATTGTTTGGAATCCTTGTTGTTTCTGATTAAATTCATATCACCTTATTGTAGCATTATCTGTGGCTTTTCGTAGATTTTAGCATTTTTGCAGTATTTTTAGGATATATATAAAAAGCATTCAGAGGTGGCCACATCGAAATTTTATAATTTTATATTTAATCTTACCTTTCAATTTGTAGAAATTATAGACATAGACCAGTCCTTCCCCTTTAAGAAACAGAATTGTTTATGATCAAAGTTGTTAAGGCTGGCTTCGGCAAGAAAAGGCCATCTGTGCTGGAAAGTTGAGCAAGTGTAATCCATATAAAGTCTACATAAGGCGTCGTTCGAACTAGGAACGTTAATTGACAATAAGACAAAGTATTCCAAAGTCAATTAGTTATCTGTGAAACCAAAAGTTCTAAAATTGTATAGAACTTATAAAACTATCTTTTTTTCCAAAAATAAGTGTACCGGCATTCTGTATATATTTATTTTTATCTTTTTACGTACTTATTTTCAACTACGGACCTACCACAGAGAATATTTTATATTACAACAAAAACTATCTGACCTCACACACTTAAATTTCCCCACACTTCTCAGAACTGTAGGCATGTTCACGAGCTCATACTCACATATGTTACAAATATTCACACTCGCACCAATTTACTAAGCTATCTTCTGCCCCATCTTTCTTACGCCACACCCATTGTCTGCAGCAACAACTTAAATCACATAATTTCTAATATTTTCTACAATTTATGTTGAGTGAGAAAAATATAAATGATCGTAAAACATGCAACACAAGTTGCAGTCAACTTGTGCTGTCAACGAGGAAACTTAGCAGTTATGTGCTTTGGGGTGGTTCATTTACTTGATAAAAACAAGGAGGTAAAAAAATTTATTTTTTTTCTTTAATAAAGATAAAAAGTAGCTGTGGCAACCTAATTTAAATATACGTGCCTTCTGGCAACATTTTTTGATGTAAGAAAATCGAACAGAACTATTTCAAGCATTCTGATGAAATAAAGAAACAGAAAAGAAGCCAAATATTTCGTTAAGCGGTTTTCTTGGAAATTGTGTTACCGAAAATAGTTTTAATAACTCATTTAAATATTTTTATTACCGAAGAGGTCCACTTTACACCCAACCGATATTACAAGGCCAAAAAAGCTGCGATTTGAGTTCCGAAATTCCAAATGAGCTCCTGAAAATATCATTGGATGATCGCGTATCAATTCACTTTTGCACCAGAACCAATATGGGATCTTCTCATTAAAGAAACGACGAAACAATTAAATTATAAGTCTCAATATCATAAATTATTATTTGCTTTATATAATCGAATTGCCTAACTTCTGCTACGAACATCACAAGGCCGGCAGATTACGGAGGAAATTGGCTTGGTAAGCCAAATATGCACCACCAATATACAATACAATAAGTTTCAAACGAAATGCGTAACAAAATGATGAAACTCTTATAAATGGAAATAAATAACCCCGAGTTAAAAAATTTTTGCTTACAAGAATTTACTATGTGTTCTAATTGAATTTTTGTAACTTCTCAAACTGATGAAGCATTCAACAAACAGAGTTGTCTTTTAATGTTACCTGCGATTTTACGGTAAGGTTAAATTTTTTTCTTACCGAAAATTCTATCTTTAACGCAAAACACAAAAAATGACTAATAAACTCGATTTTGTGGCATGATGAGAGTGTGTTATAATAATTAATAGATTAAATAATTATAAATTATAATTTTTTTATAAATTTATCAGTTATGGAGTTTACAAAAAGTATTATATATAAATAATAACCCATAAAACAATTACAGTTCATTATATATAAATAAAAGAAGCAAACCTTTAATTTAAAATATTGGATTATGCAATTACTGTGCATTATCGTAAAAATATTTCCGTAATTTTTCATGTAATTACTCACGTTGTTGTTTGACTTTTTCCAAATGTGTGTCAAAGTTGTTATACTAGCTATTAAGAATACTAACTTGAGGTTATGCGAGCGCTGCTGTCGGTCCGAATGTTATATACAAGTACATATAATAAAAGAGACATAAATGCTATGTACTTCAGTGGTTAAGAAGGAAGTGTGGTTATTTATTTATCACATAACTTTTGACATTTATTTTTAGTGTGTATCTTATCAAATGTGTCGTTCTTTGCTTTAACAATAAGTTTAGATACTGTAACTCTCAGGCTTCAACTGGAGCAAACTAACTTAATTCTTACTGCGTTTTTATCTCTCTCTTTTCCTCTTCTCTTTTACACCACTTAAAGATTGAAGAAGACGAAATATCTCCTGTCATCAAACAAACAATCGTCGCACTCGCGACTTGGCTCTCACGCCACTGTTGACAGTCATAACTTTGAAGTTGTAGATAATTTCTTCTATTTAGGAAACAGTATTAACACCACCAACAATGTCAGTCTGGAAATCCAACGCAGGATAACTCTTGCCAACAGGTGCTACTTCGGACTGAGTAGGCAATTGAGAAGCAAAGTCCTCTCTCGACAAACAAAAACCAAACTCTATAAGTCACTCATAATTCCCGTCCTGCTATATGGTGCAGAGGCTTGGACGATGTCAACAACTGATGAGTCGACGTTGCGAGTTTTCGAGAGAAAAGTTCTGCGAAAGATTTATGGTCTTTTGCGCGTTGGCCACGGCGAATATCGCATTCGATGGAACGATGAGCTGTACGAGATATACGACGACATTGACATAGTTCAGCGAATTAAAAGACAGCGGCTACGCTGGCTAGGTCATGTTGTCCGAATGGACGAAAACACTCCAGCTCTGAAAGTATTCGACGCTGTATCCGCCGGGGAAGCAGAGGAAGGGGAAGACCTCCACTCCGTTGGAAGGACCAGGTAGAGAAGGACCTGGCTACGCTTGGAATAGCCAATTGGCGCCATGTAGCGAAAAGAAGAAACGACTGGCGCGCTGTTGTTAACTCGGCTATAATCGCGTAAGCGGTGTCCCCCATTGATGTCATCGTCCACCAGCATACGGAGACGCACTTGTGGGTAAACATAAAATCTAATTGCTCATAATATAATCACCTTGCAGCAAATAGGAACAACTAAGTCCATCGACACAAGCACACACACACTTACATATAAAAACTACCGCTCATGGCGAGGATGCTAACTGCAAGCACTGTAAGACCACCAATCACACTTGTTGAAAATGATTTTGTCACATAAATTTATTGACAACAAAGCACTTTGCGGCTACGAAGCCTGCACGCCTGTATTATGACGTTGTAAAAATATACAGTCGGCAAATTTGGCGATCGAGCAGCAATTCATCTGCGACTATCAGCTGTGGCAAATAGCTAAAGTGAGCCACAAAGTACAACAGACACAACGTAAATATCCTTTTATGGTATTCGGCTCAGCGATCGGGCGCGTGGTTGGATATACAATATAGTTGTGGGTGTGTGTACACACTGAATATTTCTTGTTGTTGTTAGTGTGCAGCTGGTGCAACGCATTGGCAATTCCATTAACAATTTGGCAGATAGATTTTTCCTTCGGCGAATTTGATATGCTCACCGAAAGCATGCTTTAATGACAATTCAATTGATGTTTATTACATAGAAATTATTGCCTTTCAAAGAAAGACACTACCGATGTGGTCAATAAAATTGCGGCAAATTATCGCACAAATGGTACAAGTAATTGCCTTGCTTCAGCAATGGATGTAGTCGGAAAAGTGTTAAGGTAAAATTATTTATGGTGCGCTATGGATCAATAGTTTAAGCGCTGAATTATGATATTCAGGTCTATAAATGTTTATTTATAATTTTCAAAAGCCTTGTGGGCTTAAACTTTTCTCACCACATGTCATTTATATGCTTACAACCTCTACTTTTCCATAAGAACAAATATAAAAACATATGATTGTTAACAGCGAATGATTTTATCTTTAGTAGACAACAACCTGACTTTCAATTTGGTTAGTTTAATATGCAAGTTAAAGTTCGATCATGACATTAGCAACTGCAATTCCATCTTCAATTTCTGAACAATAGCTGTAAAACTGGGCAGGGCAAATACAATTTTTGAAAAGAAGAAGATGCGTATACGCAACGATAAAGAATATTTATTTTATTTTATTAAAGCTTACATAATAAACAAATTATTATATAAACTAAAGTACGCAAGAAAGAATATATGTATATGCGTTATATGGTATATTTTGATTTTTATTTTTCGCTTAGAAAAAAACAAGTTATTTCATAACTTCTCACAGAATAATAAAAATCGGAACTAAACTATTAATTTAGGAGGACAAAAATGGAAATTGGAAAATAATTATTAAGCTTGATTTGTTGGTTAATTTCCTCATAACTGCTACCGTCCCTGATTTAAACTTAAGGTTTCATACAAAACGTTTAAATTTTTCGTTTGCACTTAAAATATTCGCAAAAATGTATTAGAAATTTCAAGACAATAATTTTAGGCATAGCGTGTATTATGTATTATCTATATTAACAATAACAATCTCATCAATAATGTCGTTTTCTGTAAAATTTATGGTTAAACATTGTTAAATATGCGTTTTCGCCAACTAATATGAATCCCCAAAACATTACTCATAGCGTTTAAATTATTGCCAGCGTTTAAAAACCTCTTTTGAATATGAAAATATTAACATTGCATACAGGTCTTCGTATGAACAACGGTACACACTACGAGTCAGCTTGCAGACAGATATGCGCATAGATAGAAGGGGTCGGGGTACGCGTTATGTGAACTTCAACTGCACGGCTGTAAGCGGCTCATGTCCAAACGATTTATGTTCACACTTGTTGCCGCCATTACAACACACACATACAAGCACAGCTAGGTGCATGCAGGCACAAGCTTATGAATATTCATATGTATACGGTAAGCTTATAAGTTTAAAGCAACGGTTAATGGCAGGTTCCAATAAGCGCCAAATACTCGACATGATGCCATCCCTAACCACACAGTAACACACATACACATTCACAAGGATGTCGTGTGTGGATTAGTAGAACTTTGTTTTTTGTCCTCTTTCATTTCATTTTTTCTTTTTGTCCACTTTGTTGTGCTTTTGTACTTGAGCCTGGCTTCTTTGCTTATTTTTGTTGCTTTACATGCATTAGAAGTGTGAAATATGTGCAAAAATGCGTAGGTTGCATAGGAATGAATGCCGCAATCAACTGCATATGTTGCACGTACGCTCGTTTCGGTTCAAGTTGAATTATCAATTCAATATATTTTTGTAGTTATTGTTGCGCTGACACGTAGCGGCTGCTGTGACTACTCATGCGGTAAATTGTTGCTCAAAATATAACGGTACCGAAGAACCAGGTCACAAATATTCATAACTCATGCAATCAATATGTAACTGCTGTTTAAGCCACAAATGTAAGTGGTATTAGATATCTTATTGTATGTCAGATGCAGATATTTTGGTTCGTAGACTTAATGTGCTGAAAATATTACACTAGCGGCAAAGAACATAAATAATATCAATGGTAGCAGTTAAGCCATCTGACTTTGCAAATGTTTGGCTGTTCGTGTCCGTATAGAATATCTAAAAGTGAGCTATATAGATCTTACAATATAGATCACTTCTAGATATTTCATTTAAATGCAGACAAGAACAAGAAGGTTTAGAAATATAAAAAAACGTCTTAAATTTTCTTCTTATTTTAGTTTTAAAACGTTCAAGGTACATTGCAAAATTAATGAAAATAAATTTCATCGAAATAAAAAAACTTACATAAAATCTGTTTCCTTGCATTCATCTCAATTAACTCTGGTCTCACTTATACCGGTTCTTATAGGATCGACAAACCTTTCTGGTAAACGATATGGCTATAGTAATGACAGTCTAGTTCCTCTGTGACTTCAACGCTTGCTCCCCTTTTGAGGCTGTGGCTAGGAGGGCTTGTTACCGAAATTCGGATGGGAGAGTATCATTCGCGATGTTCTTCCTGCGGCTTATTTCTTACTTGCTGAGCGAGCTCGCTTTCTCTCACATGTTCCTAAAATTACATCTTTCTTACAAAAATAATTTTCCTTTGAAAATAATAATTAATTTTTATTAATTAACTGTACGTCGGATTAAATACCCCATCAATTATTATGGACGCGATTATTTCTTTTCACTCACCGTTGATGTTATTACACTTCATAAAATATTTAAATATGTCTGTCTTAAGAAAGGTAAACTCTGATCTGATTCACATATTTCACCTAAATAAATTATTCTACTCCAGAAACACCTCACGATGCCAAAAACCTGTAATTAAGGTTGAGCACAGTTAATTCACAAACCTACTATCAGATACATCTCTTCACCGGAAATCATAAAATTCCGTGTTTCCTTGTATCAGCATCACCACCTAATGCAAATGGTACGTATAGTAGTGTGAATCCAAACCTTTCTAGTAAACTGTAATATTCTTAATAAAATGTGAGCTTACTACTTCATATATAGTCGTACTAGTTGGACTCGTTCTTAACCAAAGGCTTTATGTTAAAAATTTATTTCCAATATTTTTTAATTGTAATAATTTGTGGAGTATTTTAAGCTCTTCGTGATTATTTTTGTCAATAATTATTACAGCTATTTCAAACTTGATTTCTAATTATCTCAAAGTATTTATACACATATGCAGATTTCCAAATATCTGCGAATAACAACAGGAAGCCAGTTTGCACGCGTAGCGACAGAGCGTATCAAGTTTATCGACGCCGCAGATCAATGCAAGTTGGAAGCAAGTTTATGGCGAGGAAAAAGTTATGCAGAAAATTATAAAGAGTAAAAACCACACACGTACATCCGCACACATTTACTTGATTTTATTATGCGTGACGCATTGCACGCATATGACGTTTAGCAGGCCGTCGGCTGTCCATTGTGCTCCCTCCCCACTTAGTCTATTTCTCAATGTGGTGTGCGCCTTTTACGCTTTTGAATTGTGTGCAAAGTATCAGGAAGATTCGATAGTCGTAAATACAAAAAAGGTTGGAAATCACTGCCTTGACAATTGTTTGTAAAAATGTAAAATACAAATGTATAAGAGAGCTTTGTATATCTGGTGTTTAAAAATAGATATGGGATAACGAGTTTGTCGCTTAAGTCCTTTGTTTAAGCTTTTGTTTGGCGGTACCACAAATACACTTTTGAAAATTTTCTGGTCGCAAGTAAACCCAATAAATAATAATATTCGAGACCGCTGTCAATGATTTGTTTGTTACTGTAATGCGGGGATCAAACAGGTTTTGGGTGGGGTGTATTTGAACGAAAGTCAATACTATCCAAAACACTATGCTGTATTTACTACATCATTATATAAATAGCAACGTGTCATATAAAAAAGTTGTGTAGAGTTGTCACTTGCTGTAAGTTTGAGTTTTATAAGTAACTTAAAAGTTGTTTTGAAATTTCAACAGAGGTAGTAGAAAGAACTTTAAAAAAATCGAGGGTATCGAACTAGAGAGTTGCTATGTGCTACAAAATATGAACTTGTAAAAAGTAAAAAATAAATAGTAAATACAAATTTACTTAAGAACCAAAAATATAATATTTATTAATTTCTTCTTTCACTTTATAATAAACACTTTATTATTCGGCTCTTAGAGAGCGGCTGAGATTACTAATAGCTTTAAAAAAAAATTTTAAGATGAAAAGAAAATTTCTATATTAAAATCTTTAGTAGTAAAAAGTAGTATAAATTAAAATTTTTCTTCTTTACCTCTACTATAAAATTATGGAAGACATTTCTACCATTTTTCAACTTTAAATTAGTTCTATGACAAACAACGCAACTTTGAAAATTAAGTAATCTCTAAAGATAGTCATCAAAAGCATAAAACTCTAAAGAATAAACTTGAAAACGAGCTTTGGCTGCAGGAAGAACGCCTAAGGCAGCATTGGAGACATCCGCGATTCATAGGAAAGTTGGGTCATATATTTTTAACTTTACAACAACACTAAAGCTAAGTCAGCAGAGGCTTAAGAACAAACTACAACCCACTGCAAGTACTAAATACTAGAAAGCATAGCTTAACACTCATGCCTTTAATGTTCTTTTTGTAGCTCAAAACAGTTAATGCGTCGTTCGAGTAACGGCCAAATGGTTCCTACCTTGCAGTTGGTCGCCGCAAAAGTGGTCGTAAGCCACACCTGTCAGCTTTGACTTGCTTTTTTGTTCAAGTGCATTTTACAGTTCTGCGCAGTTGGTGAGCAAAGATTCACTGTACACAGATACAAATGTACAGCGTAATATATGCATATATTAGTAGCAATGCGTGGCTAATATTTCAGTGACTTTGCAGGAGTAATTGTTGTTGGCTGATTTGCCTATTTGTTGTCTCAGGTGTTCGCAACCATTATAAAATTGTCGAAAACCGATTTAAGAAGAAATTGAAAAATGATTTTTCAAGATTATGAATTAATATCCGTTTTTCTTTTGTATAATTTGCAACCAACTGTTAAATATTAATATTATCTATCATAATATACTGTTACAATTTCGAGTTAAATGTTATTTATCTCTTACTACGAATTTTATGATTATTTACCATGGTTTCCCATGATTGTGCAAACCACCATCAGATATGTATTCTGCCTAATCTCCAAGCATTTCGATCTAACGAATTATGCGAATATGTGTAAGTGCACTTATCGCGAAGAAACATAGTCTGAAAACGATCGTAGCAACAATGCATTTGCATATTTTGCTTATGATGAAGCTCTGTTTGCTGATAAGCGACCTTCACACACGCGCACATATATACATGCCCAGCTGGTATTCATTGCTGATCGCCATCGATTTTACGCGTCTTCTACCATGTTCTGGGCGTATCGCCAGCCGAAAAATTAAACATATTAAGTGTAAAATATCTTGCAATTACAAATTTCCGTCAGCGATGGCGTGGCTACCGAGAGTTTTCGTGATTTCTGATGGACGCTTGGTTTCTCTCTGCTCTCTTGCATAATGTTAATTTCACTACTGTTGTTATGTTTGTTGAAGTCCTTGTACTGTCGTATATTTTGCTGTGATCTCGGTTGCGAGTAGTGCGCTTGCGTTCATTTGCATAGACATTAATATCCAAATGAGTTTTTGTTTTGTCTCAGGTTTGTATAAACATGTCCGGGCTGCCAGGTGGTAAGCGAAAATGGGTGGTCAGCAGCTGTGAATGTAGTTGAGACACGTAACAATGTTGTAAGATAAAAAGTACTGCCGTACATTACAGCAAGCCAATGTATTTGATAGTCCAGAGTTGCATATTTAGTGCGAAATGAGGAAGTGAGAGTTTCGTTAAGTAATTATATTTAGTAAAAATCTGTACGAAAATAAAACTTGGATGCATTTTTCTTATAAATAATCACCTGCTTAAATATGTGTTTGTATTTGAAACACAAAGCAAAGAAATAATTTCAGTTATTAATATATATTTTGGAAGGTCTTCTACTCTTTGTTTCTTAAATATAGTAGGAATAGATAATTTAGAACTGTCACTTCGGAAGAAATTGGTTAATTTAGTAATTCAAATCTCAATAATCCTTCACCTTGTATTTTGGACATTATTGTGAAACATTTCTTATGGATCAATTCAACTCCGTAGCATTCACTCAGGTAATGGACATCCAGGCAAAAGCAATCAGACGTATATTACGCAAATTTTATAGTTTTATTCATCGCTGACAGACTGGTATTTAACCCCTTAAGTTAAAAATTTAGTATAGCGGTATGTTCATATGTATGTGTGTTTTTGTTCGCAAATTAAAGTCTCTTCAAATACAATATGGCAATATTTTATAGATGTGTGGTGGAAGTATACTACCAGTGGTAGAAAAACAAAAAGTATATTTGAATGTATATTTACGGAGTTTTAGCATTTACAGATTCCACCAGAGATTTAGAAATTGTGGCTATATGTGCGAGTATTTGACTAAATTATAGCTTAGCGTCGCAGTCACTACAACCCATCGCTGGTGGGCAAGAACACAAACAACATATTATTTCGCAAGATTAAAGCAAGAAAAGCCATTAAAAGCGGGCACATGCAATAGCACTAATGGCTTCCTAAATGGCTATAAAGTCGATAATTTGCGTCAATAAACTGAAATATTTACATCAAATACTTTTGAACTATGCGGTGGTATGAGTGGAATGCTGGGCGTTTGCGCGATGTGCAAAAAGAAAGAATTTTCCGATTAAAAGAAAAGCGGAGTTTTTCATCAAATTAATAATTTTGAGGTTAAAAAAGTTGTTAGAGCATATAAATAGCGCTTATTATACTTTCTAATGTAGATGTAGATTAGTTTATGTATAAAAATTTCTTAACAAAAGAACAGAGCTTTATTAAAAAAAAAAAAGATTTATTAAAAATAGGTCTAGAGCATTTTTCCTTGAACAAATCCGCCTATAAGTTAACTATGAACAATTCTACCCAGACGCACTTGCTGCTTACAGACATATATAAATTAATGGATAATACAAAACTCGCATACAATCCGCCCTCACATATCAGTTCCCCTCGCACTGCCCAAGGCAACGATGTTGGTCTTAGACAGTTGCCGCGTCGTTGTAACCCATTACACCACAGTCTGTACGCTCAGCATAGCGGTTGCACTTCTTCACTTTACAGCCACTTGCATGCATCGATATAATCTCAGCGCAAATCCGGCTTCACTCGGTCTGTATGTTCCTAAATGCGATTTCTTTTATTTTAATTGTTTTTTTCCATTATTTTTGCACGCTTTGTGGTTGTTGATGTTGCTAGTGCACACATGTCAATTAAATAATTTTAATTGCCTTTGCGTGTTTTTCTGCGTTCAAGTCGGACATGGAGTACATCGAATTCAACTAGGATGCACCATTGTGTTGGCGAATGCCAGCGGAATGCTACGAACATGACCAGTAGCGACGAGTGAAGTCGGTGGAACTATGTTTCTCAGGCAAGCGCTAACGCTGACTTTTATCATGTAATTACATTTAATTCACGAGCGGAACTGCTATGCACACGAGTTGGTATGTGAGGGTTGTGTATGTGGGTGAAATGCTTAATAACCATTTTAAATACTTTGATACTTAAAGAATATATTATTTAATGCTTCATAATGTAAACAAAGTTGGAGAGGACAATTAAAGGAGCAAAGGTATTTTCTTGATTTTATTGAAAACCTCGTGAGCAGTAAAACTTTCTAAGGATTTTCTTGTCATCTCGACCTTATAGCATTGACAGACGGCAGCGTTAAACCAGATTAATTGCATATTTCGTTTAATTCAGGAGTTAAAACTCCGTTGCTGAATCCAAAAATTACTCTCAAAATTTTAGGAAGATTGTGAGATTTTCGTTGGCAACATTGTTAAAAATGGCCAATTTTCATCTATTGTGAATGAAATACAAGCAACCCTGACGGCTGTTTATCAAATTCTCAATATAATATCAATAAAACTTCTATGTTATGATGCAGTTTTAAAAATAATGTGTTGATATGCTTTTGTAATAAAAAATGGTTTGGTAAAAATTGGTCGGCTAACAACCGTAATGTTGATCTTCTATCAATTTTCATTGAAAATATTATAAAAAGGACAATGAGCTGTTTATGAGAGTTTCAAACTCGCATAGCTGCCGTCTGTCACCTACAAATTTGGATCTGATTAAGTGCGCAGTTAATCCGGATTAACGCTGACGTCTGTCAAGGCTATTAAATGCTTTTAATGTCGCCAGCGAAATGGTTTTTACAAAGCATTCAGAGAAATTCGTGAAGTCATGAAAAGTCTGCCTCATGCTAGCTGTCCTTACACCATTGTTATTGACAATGAATTCGAAATAGAAACACTGTTTGTTGATTTCCAAATAACAGCAAGATAGCGGAGGGTCTCAGCATCTCTTATGAATCGAATTGACAGAAATGGGTTAATATTTTCGCTATAGATCGTATCAGTCCTAGACTTGTACCGAAAGACCTGAATCATTAACAAAAACTTCACAACTACAAAAAAGGTGCTTGACACAAACTTCAAGCACATTTTTGCTGCTGATGAGTTGTGTTTGATACAAATTGCACACGGGTGCCCTAAACAAGGCCTTGCCGCCGGATCTGACTACGATGGCATTTCAGAGCCTTCCTGTAAAGTTGTTGTTCTCTGAGGGACATAAACAATGTATTAGCCTTGCAAATTTAAGTACAATACTTCGCTTAATTACACGAAGGCAGTCAGGAGTAGAAAATATGCGAAGAATATTTATAAATAACAAAAATTTAAAAAGAATCGATTTTCAGCTTGACAGACACAGCAGTGCGTGATATATTTTTCATGTTGCATGCGATTCTTACACAGCTTTTCCTACAACTGTTTTGATGTCCTGCAACTTTTAGTATTTTTTTAAGTTTCGTCTTATGTTTGCTTGCGGACGTATTTTACACCTAGTTTTTGTTAACGCAAGAAACCGACATGAACATCTTCACCGCCGGGCAACTATTTGTTGTTGTTGAGCTGACCTTTATTTACTTGTGTTGTTTTATAAGCATTGGCGATGGTGTCTGCGATGAGCCACGTTTGATGTTTTGGTTGTTTATTGAGCCCTTCATACTTCTTGTTCAACTTTAATCACGCAATGAAATCTTCGCACGTACATGTTGCCGCAACATGCAACAGTGATGTATGTACATATGTACTTATACATACAAATATACATATACTGCTGCCGGCTCTGTGTGTTTGTATGCATGCAATATTGTTTGCTGCTCAATTGCGCTTAACACTTGCTGTGGCACGCAAGGTTGCAATATCACTACAAAATGTTGCAATGTGTTTTGAGATTGTATCTGGCGGTTTATTCCTTACATCCAGCGCTTTCGGGACTCAATCTGGAAATATTGAGTATTGATGACGTTCTCTGACCCTCAGGGACCTGCATGCAAAATGGCTCTGAACTCTGAATATTTTCATTCTTTTGGGACTAAAGAAGTCGTTTAATATAATTTCACTACAACATTGAGTTCTCTAGTCAGGATCTGGTGTTCAAATTGGTTACTTAAATGGGAACTCCCCTTCAGCCACATTTACACTTCTCAGGATTAGGGGCACGGAATAGAAGTACTCGTTCCCTAACTATCCAACTATACATCTACTGAGATTTAGAGTTAAGGTGAAATATAAAGTTCTCAAAAATTTACTAATGGAGCTCTATCACCACAGAAAATTTCGGGATTGAAGTACTAAAAAAAGGTTTTTTTTTTGTTATTTATTGTTACCACCGCCTCACATTTCTAAGCCATGCATATGCATATCGTGTACTCATATATATACATACTTGTGTGTATTTAGTCAGTATTTATCTGATGAACTTCATGTTGTTACTTGGCATTTAACGCTTTTGGGTATTAACGACAATTAAAGTGCTAAATGCATGTTTCCACTGGCTCGGTTAGCCTAATCTGAATCTGTTGACTGCGTACACTTCCTGTGTTAGAAAGCAACACGAAGCATGTAAAGGATTTTCTAGGAATCAGTATATTGGAACATTTATCATTTTTGATGCTAATTTGCCTATTAAGTATTTTCGTGCTAGGAAGTACAAACGAGACCAATGTTTCCGATTGGTGATTGGAAATTTTTGTAATGGAAATAAAATTCGATCTAATAGAAGCATAACTTTTAAGCAGACGCTAAGCCGCAACAAGAACGACGTGATGTTAAAAGGATTAGTTTATGTCATTTATGATATGAGGCAAATTTGGACAAATGGCCACCACGGCCCCGTTTGTATATATCCACCCATTTAACATCGGCCATGGTGCGCTGAACGCTGTCCTCGAGATCCTCGACGTAAATCTTTGACTTAACATGATCGCATAAACTTGACGGCCATTTGAATGGGCCATTTCTCGTAATAAACGAGCCGCAAAACTTTGAACGCAATGTGTCTATGTTTAGACGAACATAAAGCGGCGCAATGTCTCGGTGGAAAAGAGATCGTTCTCGCCGACTTCAGCAATTTCCGGGAACAAACGGACGGTAAACATCGTGTTATAACTCTCTATATTTATTGTAACAGAATTTCCTACCTCATTTTGAAAGAAATAAGAGCCGATTATACCGCAACGCCAGAATATGCACCAAACGGTAAATTTTTGGGGTTGCATATACCTGAACCTAGTGATATTTTTATTTGTTGACTAAGTCATTTAGCCAGCACTGAGCCTCGTCTGAGAAGATCATGCCTACTCGAAGAGCTTTACAGAAGCCAACGAAGAACATGAAATTAAAAAATTATTTTGAACAATTTCCAAGCCAAAGGAAACGTGACACGATGAAATGGTGAACCTTACTGAACACACAGTAAACAGCTGTAGATAGTGGCAGAAAGAGTATAAAAAAAAAATTGAAATAAACGTTGCCACTTTGCAGAAGTTCCGAGTTGTAAATGTGTTGATCTTCGATTTACTTTATAAGTTCTCAGTCAACAGAACACACATAAGTCCTATCGAAAGGAACTTTTTACTTATGGAGGGAACTTCATAAAGACGGAGGGAAATAATTAATTTTTTAGCCAATTTATGTATAGTGATATATTTTTAAATAATCTCCTCTTATTTGCACCCCTATAAGTATTTTACCTCTTATTTCTATTGTTACCTTTTGAACAAATTTTAGCATCACCAATCAAAACCTTCCCGCAAACAAAAATTTGCCATAAGAGCCACCTTCCTACAACTATTAGTGATTTCACTGTCATCCATCACTTTGGATAATAACCAACTTAGCATTGAGTGCACAGGCAAAATAAGAAAAGCGAAGGCGCAACTAAAGTGATAATAAATCCTTTATGTGAAGCAGACAACCCACATAATCGGCTGTTGCACGCTGCCATTAAAATTGTATGCGACCAACTGTTGTCTATTTAACGGTAATGATGCTGGATATAATATTCCTAGCGAAACACGTAAATAATCAGCGCAAAATCATGCAAATGCAAATGCAAATCGATAAATCAAAGTGTTGCAATAAGCAGCCGCTTAATGTTTTTATGAGAGTTGGAAATTTTGTTAGGTTTTCTACTTCTCACTTTCCCCTTTTTCATTTTCATGCTTTCACTTTATGACAAAATAATTCGAATTTTGAATATTCGCACAAAGCAAAACGAAATTAACTAAATACGCTAAACGGAGGAAATAATATTGGAAAATTTGCGCATAATTTCTTACTTTGAACGAGGTGGGCGAGACACCACCACTTTGAATAATATTTGCATTTTACCCCAAAACCTGCCGCAAACGTCAAATGTCGGTGGTGTGAATTACTCTTGTCTGGATTTTCGGCGATTTCAGTGTTTCTTTCGGTTGTATGCAAATGTACATAAATCGCACTTAATTTTGCGGTTTTTAACATATCAAAAATGATAAGTGCCTTAGGCGGATTATAGAGTAGGCAGTAAATGAGATCATTTGAATGATAAAGAGTTTACAGACTTTTATTTTTGAGCAATTTAGTTAAATGATTATGGAAGGTGCATGCAAATTTGAGTTTATGATGTAGTTGTTGATGAAAAACATCAACGCGATTCATAACCGGTTATTAAAACTTGCCGATGTTACCAAAGCAGGAACTCTTGCGATGTTTGTACCAAGTTGAGCATATAGTCAATTCTCACATTATATTCAATCATTTCGCTCTTTTTGAATACACCGATTGGTATATACCATATTTGGGAACGAGTAAAGAGTCACACGGCAACAACAACCAAAATATGCATTAGGCTGCTGCGTCGCGTGGAATGTTGCTAGTGAAGTTATTCATGGCAACCTGTTGCTCGACAAATGCTTTGACAGAAAGTTGCGGTGAAACGACAAACAAAGGCAACAATCACTTTATTATATGGATATTCTTTGCCTGCAATTAGATATTGACTGTTATGCCTCCAAATGTTTCGCCTCGCGCATGTGAGTGTGTGTGTTTGCTTTGTTTATGCACATGTTGCCCGCTCGACAGTGCTCTTTGTTTGGCATGCAAAGTAAATCAAATAAATAACAATTCAATGTGCGATATTTTCCTCGTTTCTCTCGTAAATGCTTCGTATTTGTCTTGCGGCGGTGACAGTGTTTCTGCGATTTTTATTAGACCGAAACTTAGGCAATTTATGAACCAATAAACTTTTAGAGTATATACATAAGTGTTTAAGCCGCATGAATTTTGAAAGTGATTTTGGAGCATTTTGTTATTGTTTTTGAAATTTAAACTCTTTTTTGAGCTTGGTTGAATTTAATGTTTCCAATAAATAACTCAGTTGGTGGAGTTGATGGATATTATATGATTGTGTTTTTAATATGCTTGAGAAAATTAGTGTCTCACTAGTGTTTGAGTGAATTTAAATTTTAATCGTTGCTGATGGAATTCTTTACATAAATACGACCTCCATACAAAATATTTTTGGTTTAATTTGAAATAGTGAGATGTAGATCCTATTGTTATGTCATTAAAGATTCTTCTTCCTTTGAGATAACTTTTTCAGCTTCAAAAGTCCTGTTCTTGTTTAAAAGTAATGCTGTTGCCCCCGATTCAACTTTTTAGATAATTGCTTGACATTTTCAGAACTGAGATCGGTTTCATAAACTATTATTATAAATACTTATCACAGTACCCCAAAAGTGTAATTTCTTCGGCGATCATTTGAAACGTTTATACTGCAAAAGGCTTAACCTAAAATAATACAAAAAGTTTTACTCAATAGCGAGCGCCCTGCCACAGCTTAAACTAAGGCTTCAAGTCTATTCCTGGCCGGAGAAATTTTTCTATTCAAATTCGATAGAAATATATTTAGAAAGTAATTAGAGAACTGTAACTATTCCACGACCACATGGACAGTTGTTCTTAATTTCTTTTTGTGAGTTTTTTCAGTTATTTACCCAAAAAATTACCTTAAATGCCAAATGTCAAAAGAATTGTGTAATTTCCATGCACGAATTGGACCTTACCTTAACAAGATGAGAATATCAACTAAGCCCATCATGCGACATACACACACTTACCGATATTTACTTGCACAGAAACAAACCCACAATGGGCATACGAATATTATCTGAAATTTGTCACTCTGAAGCAATACTCAAAATGACAACAAAGTTGTAAATCTTCAAATGACGTACACAACAAAAAGGTATTCCAGTCATCGCTCTGACAAAAGGCATCGGCCAGCGAGCGTTTTATCATCACCATTACAACATCAAATCTCAATTGGTTTGAATGCTGGAAAAAAAATTTTAAAAAAATATCGAGAAGCCGTTATATACATTCGTTTGCAAAATATTCGTATATGCGATTATTTGCAAGCTGTGCAGTCGTCAGTAGCCACACATTTTAATTAACAAATTATTCATGTCAACCGAAAAAGCAATACTCGTACACAAGAAGGGTTACAAATAGATGAAAATGTGTGGAGAAAAAATGCTGAAAATCCAAATAATCAAGTAAGAAATGTAAATATATTGATTGGTGGTTGCTGAGTAACATGCTCATCAGCTAACCGCATCTGTACCGACAATAATATAGCTGGTGAGCGAGAGAAGCGCTCGCGTCGTCTGCATTGCGCCAAGACGCGCTTTGATTTTCGGCGAGTAAGTTGACTTTGCAGCATTTTTATATGTACCTTGCTGATTTAGTTTGTGCGATTTGTCAAGCCAACGATTTGCCGTTCGAAGCAGCTTTGCTGCCACCTACAGTGGTGAGTTTATTTATTAATAGATGTTTCTGAATATTTTAGTGTTTACTATTTTCAGGTACACGCACATGTGCCAATTTATATGTCAAAAGACAGTTATTAGAAACATGAACCAATTAGTTAGATTTTTGCCTTTATAGAAAATATGCCGTATTTTCTCTTTATTTTGCTGTTTGCCCTATAACCACGAACTAAAAAGAAACGACAATTCAAACATATTAGCGCGTAAAACATAAAAAGGTTTAAACCTTAATGCGACGAACAAACTTCGTTTCGGAAAGATAATGTTAAACCTATATATTTACATATAATTCACGAAAATTCTTCTAAAGCGTGAATCCTATTTGAAGAAATATAACCAACATAACTTACCTTGAGTTGCAAAAGCTATTTCTCTAAAGGCTATGCAATAAGTCTTTCTTGTAATAATAATAGCAAAATAAATAATATCGAGGAATTCTATCGAGTTAAAAGTTTTTGGTCCGATCTAAATCCAAGTTCGTTTACGTTGTGTAGATCAGACTGTTGTCTGAACAGTTTATATTTTATAGAATCATCATTGAGACAACAGGTGCATACTACAAAAGAAATATTGGGACCTAAGTTCAAGATATGGTCAAGTGCCCATGCATTTTATAAATTAAATCATTTATTAGTTCTCCTTCCAGAACTTCTTTCTAAAATTCTTATAAATATTACTGAACCCTGGGGACTTTAATTGAATAATATCTGTACAAATAGAGTAGCTAGGTTTTGATAGGCTGCTTTTTTCTTTATATATTGGATAGTCGAAAATATTTTTTTTTTTTTATTTTGTCAATAGATGTCGTTGCAGTCATATATCTGCTGTGCTATCAATCACATTGTATCATACCATACAGTGTTGAAAAGGTGAGATTTAAAGCTTTATTTAACCAAAACAATAAATTATTTTTTGGTATGTAGAAAAAATGTTACAGCTGTTCAAAAATGAGTGAAAATAATAAAAAAATTCGCCATATTTTGAAATTTGTGTATAAAAAAAGGGAAGAATGCCACACAAACCACCAATGAAATTTGTGAAGTTTACGGAGACGATGCTGTATCAGTTCGTGTAGCACAGCAATGGTGCGCCTGCTTCCGTTCTGGAAATTTCGAAATTTCGATTTACACTGATGAAATATTGTCTCTGTGGTACATATTTGTTTATTTCCTTAGTAGTATAAATATAAAAAAAAATAAGTTGAAGTTTGATTAGAAAACGAAAAGGCTTTTTCGACTACCCAATATATATTATAAGTTATTTTTTCTTTTTTGTTCCTTTTTCTTTTTCTCTTCTGATCTGTAATCGCTGCTGCTAAAACATTTCAAGAACTTGTCTCTGTACAAATATCAAACAACGCCTTAACGCAACACCTGCATATTTCTCAAGTCAATAAATGCAATTAGCAAAAATTCTTTTTTATGTCATGCCGCGTTGCATGTTGTTGTATAACATACCAGAGGCGTTGCTGCAGCATGCTCTTCTGGCGATGTGTTCTAAGCTCTTTTGGCAAGTAGAGGCATGTAAGTTAAGGTTTTACTTTTTGTTGAGAGAACAAAAATTTGAGGAAGCTTGCGCGCTTCTGAAAATATTTCGCATTTGTTATACCTTCAACAGGATATATCAAGTTTGCAACAAAATTTGTAACACACGTAATGGAACGTCGAAGACTTTAAAAAGATTATATATAAATGATTAGCGTGACGTACTTCGTCCATTTGTCTATTTCCGTCTGTCTAGTCCCACATATTTTGAGATATCGATCTAAAATTTTATACTCGTACTTTTCTATGCAAACCCTAACCATTTGTCTGAATCGTTGATATGGGATCACTGCTGCTCTACAGTCTGAAGGATCGGAATTGAGTCCTTGTGTGGAAAACTTTTGCATTTCAAAAGGTATTCTTACAAAATTTGGCCTAGATTGCTGTTTAAGACATTGCTACAATATGTGAACATTTTTTTTTTAGATTGGACCACTATATACGGCTATCATTCAAACTGATCAATCAAAATCAAGTTCTCGTATAGAAACTCCGTTATTTGTGAAGGGTATTCCAGGTTTGGCGCAATCGAATTAGCATTTTTTCTTATTTTAGTTGCGTTTGGTGGTAGTGACCTGCACATAAGAGGGCTTTCGGAAAATGTTTGTCAAGCAGAAAATGATTTAAGATGCTGCAACTACAGTGGCTTTTTGGTTTAGGTTCGTACATATATTTGATAATTTTGTATATTTGATAGTTTTGCATTCATGAAACTGTCTACTTTAAATTTTCAAATAAACCAAATAATTTAATGAAATTAAAAATTCTCCTTTGCCACACAGTCAACTCTTATCTACAGTTGTGCGCAAACTGTCTTCATTCACTCGAATTGGCCATTATTTGTGCATAGAAATTCGTGGTTTTGCATATTTAACTAGTACATATACATATATAATCTGAGACCCGCACACAAGAACACTTGCAACGCAACATGAAACTGTACATTTGAAGGCATTATCTTCGCACAAGCAATTTTTCTTGATGACTGTCATAATTTTGCAATGATTTATGCGCGTGTTACGTGTCGGCATGTTGCCGTAGACATTAAAAGGAGCAAAAAGCAAAAACGCATTCTGAAAATTTGCTAATGGACAAATATTTTGAATAACTCTGTTATCTGTAAGTTAGCATTTCATGTATAAATTTCCAGCATTGTGCATGTGTGTGTGTTTATACAATTTATTGTTTCATTGATTTACTAGCAAACTCGCAACAGGGACATATTTTCTCGTCAATGCCAGACTAGCTTACCTCAGCAAGTAAAAATGTATAGGTATTTTGGTGTGTAAGTGTACAGAAATATTTCTCGAAATTAATCCATTTTGTTGCTTGACGCAAATGTCCACTCCGACAACTGCCGCTACTGCTGCTTTGACGATCGACAGGTGACATCTCAAACATGCATATTTTCTAAATTGAAATCACTCTACACTGAGCGCACTCCACTGTTGCACTCCGCTGTTTGTGTTGTATTAATGAGCTATTTGTTTATTTTCGTGCTTTGTTTGTATTGTTTTTGTCGTGAAAATATGCACCAATTAGTGTCAAGCGCATTTTGCATACTTGCACTCAATGACATAAGTAAGTAAGTCAGTGCATTGTTTTGTGCAGTCAAGTCAAGTTATAAGGAAAAATGCCTTAAAAAGTGCATAACTAGATATTTTGGGAATTTTGCATTTTTGTAAATTTGAGCCTTTTGTCAACTAAATCCAAATGATGTAATTTGATTAAACACTCTCTAGTTCGTTTCGAGAATTCCAATTGAAATTTCAAAAATTTTCATAATGAGAGTAGTAAGCACGGATCAAAATTATTTATTAACGGTTAAAAACAATGAGCATAAGGGGGGAAGAGAGAAGCTCATTTATTAAGAACACAAGTCAATTGAAGACATTATCATTGACTTATATTGACTTATTGAAGTCATAAAAATGTTTACAGAACGCGAATTAATGAAAATTATTGCCATCTGGAACTTCCAGATTTCCAAAACAGCGAGAATTCAGCGTAAGTCCAAAGCGCGTTTAGAAACTTATTTCATTCTTGGCGCGGTTTAAAGTTTGCTTTAATGACCATAATATTGACGAGCCGTAGGGACCACTAAGAAACGTATTTTGTACTTATTTCAGCAGTCTCAGTAATTCGTGACTATATATTAGTCTACTTTTAGCAACATTAGAGAACAACTAAAAACTTGTCAAAAACTCGAAAATATAGTCTTCTTTCTATGTCATTCCAAAGTTCAATTAAGTTCCGGCTTCAACAGGTACCTTAGGTTATGAAGAACTTTTTGTGGCTGATCACCCCGTCCATTCAATCTTAAGCTGATTATTGCACCCGAAATTTGATTTTCGTTATGATTTATGTGTGGCTTCCTGTTTTTAAATATTTATTTATATACCTAAATACTTGTATTTGTACATACAAAAGTAAATAGACTTAATTTAAATTTATTACGATATGTTAAAAACGTCAGCCATTAGGATGATAAGCGAGGACATCGAGCCATTTTTATGGCGGAATTATCTCTAAGACTAACGAATAATGTTAAAATAATTTGTAAATATATTGTGTATTTGTGCATGAAATACTTCTTTTAAGCGTGATTTCCATAAAAATTGGATCAATAAATAAATAAAGATAAACAGTAGTTGAGTTTTATTTTTGTAATAAACGTTATAAGCGTTCATTTCATTTTAGTTCTGTGTGCATAGGCTCCACTATTTTTATGGAACCTCCATCCAATTTTATGCTTAAACGTTCTCACACACCCAAATTGGCTATTCTCTGTAAATTATAATCCTTAGGCAAAGCTGTGACGAAATTTATTACTCTTCGCATAAAAGTGCTTGTAAATGAACAATATTTTCTTATGTGAAAGTATACTTTTGTACATATACATAGTTAAGCTTTAGTTAACTAGGCGAAAAGGCTGTAAAACGCTTAAACATTATATTTATTGGCGGCAAGCAAGAATTTTATAGTCCGTATGATATTTCCCTGCAAAGAACTTATTAGTGGTGGATTTCCATGATATGGCATAAGCTTAGGTCTTGCAAAAGAGAAGGAATGAGTAATAAATAAAATAATTTATGTATTCTAAGATTTTTATACTTATATAGTAATACGTTGTTTAATTACCCAGACATATATTTAGAAAATATTATACGTTGTGTTGAAAAATATAAGGCATTAAATACCGTTGAAATGTTAGAAACATATTGAAGTTCAATTTTTTTAATTTTTAAAATATACTTAACTTTTAACTTCCTTTCGGGTATTCCTCAGCTTCTTATGGTTGAAATGATATGGTTTTAAGAAGTAAAGAACTTTTATTAGAAAATATAGAATAATAAATTGTCTTGATTTTTCGAATAAAAAGTATTGAAATATCAGAATTTTTCCCTTTACTGCTCATCATTGATAAACTCTATAAAATTATGAAAAAATAACAATAGTTTACAGTCATTTTGGAACAGTGTTGTTAGAATTCGAAATCAGGGCACCTTAAACACCCCACAAACCTCTTATCACATCTGTAGCGAGTTTTTCCTTCAGATTTTTTGAATAGTGTAATTATTTGGCATTCTTCTTAAAATACAGAGAGGTCTGCAGGAAAGTCCGCACACCAAATAACGCCATTTTGTATCGTCAAACCTATAATGTGTCTCAACGCTGAAGATGATCTAACGGTCAAAATATAAATGTATATGAATGATTGGGATAGTTAAGCTAAATCAATAAAAATACAAAATAGTAAATCTAAATACACTATATGATGGACCATTGCATAACAAACTTTTTTGTAGAAAATATTGCAATTAATTACATATTTAAATAATACCCTTTGCCTGTCCAAGTTTTGACTAGCATATAATTTATTCTAACTAATTAGTAATTATGACATTAATTATATGAGTTATAGATAACAAAATGTCAATAACAAAATTTCCAATTGAAATTAATAAAAACAATAACATTTGACAAGCTAATATTTATTGTAAAAAGGTGTTTCTATTGAGCATATATAAAGCTAGTCAATGGTTGAATTACTGTATGTGTGAGTGCACAAAAACAAAAACACAAAAATAATGAATTCATATACAAAGTAATAATAAATTTATTTTGTTTCTGTTGGATATCATGCAGATCAATAAATCCAGTAAGCAGTTATTGCAACGCTTTTTCATTGTTCATTTGTCAATTTAGCATAGAAGCGAATTAGCTGACATTAATAAGACAAACGCCCCTCAAAAGCTATCTACAAAAATTCAAATGTGTTCATATAAATAGTTTGAAAAACGAATGAAAAACTTAGATATCAAATTACCAGAAATTAATTATGTCAACAACTGGTAATTGAAATAGAAGTTTAACCGTACGTTTTGCCAGGTGATTTTGTCGATTGTGAAAAAGGTTTTTGTATACATTATATACGTACTAGAGTGATTAAAAAAAAAAAATTTTTTTTTCGTTTCGTACTCGGAAAAATAGGTTCTTAGATACCTCTAAGAAAGCCTAAAAAACTTATGTATGAGTTTTTAATTGTAAAAAGGTCTTCCTGCAACAGTTTTCTATTTCTTCTTATTATCAGTTAATATTGTATGTAGGAGACTTTAAACTGTTGGAAAATATCGTGATAACTAGTTATACAAAAATGTTAGTTTTTAAATTTCTTAGCAAGGTATACAAGTTTTGTTACTTATTCACTTAAATACAAACAAGAGTTGGAAATATAAATATGTTACTTCAGGTCAGAAATTTAAATAAATGGGCTCTAAAGAAACAAACATTAACATCCTTCATAAATACAAAAGATTTTTCGCAACTATTGACTTCGATCGGTCAGTGTGTGTGGTAGCTATAAGCTATAGTGACTCGATCTGAACAATTTTTGCGGAGATTGAAACTTTGCTTGATCAATATCCCATGCCAAATTTAGAGATAGCTCGAAAAAATAAAACAAAATCACTTGATTACGATCATTCAGTTCATACGACAGCAATATATTATAGTGGTTTTGACAAATAAATAGCTTCTTTGGGAGAAAATGATGTCTGAAACATTTTAAATTGATATTTTTACTCGTTATGCTGTTCATTTACATACATAATTTATGCGGCCCCTGACGTTTCCTTCTGGCTTTTACAAACTTTAAAGCAATATCTGAATATTGTTTTACAACAAATTGTCTCTCAAAATCAAATATACTAAGGGATCTGTTAATATAACAATAACCAAAAAAGTAGAAGATATTCTGTGATTTGAAGGGAAAACAAGGAAGAAAGCAACATATAAAAACGTAAAAAAGTAAGTTTACCTTTGGACGTCATACGGAAGTAAAATGTTTCTAATGAATGCATGCCGAAGCTGTGTGTCGCTCAATGTCAGGGCAGAAGTTGAGTGAAAAATGCTTTAGCTGCAAAAAGTTAGCGGAAAATAGCTGCTTTCTTCCTATTTATTAGTGTACTAAACTAGAATTAATAGGTGAAAGCAGTGGATAAATAACGGTAAAAACGCCAGGCAAAGTAACAAAGAAAGGTTTCCAAGCGCAAGAAGTAGAAAGGAAATGAAGCAAGAATGCGGCTAAAAACACTAGCAAAGTTGAGACATTCAACGACGCAGTTCCAAGCCAATGTGGCTGCAGCCCAATTTTGCAACTGTAAACTACGTTAATCTTTTATCTACATTGTTGCAATTGTATATAATTTTATACAGGCAGCAAGCGAGTCGCGCCCTCTCTGCACCTGAAGGAGTTTAAAAGCAATTCATCACAGTTGCTGCGGACGCTACCGCATTTGCTTCCCGGAATGAAGTCATCAAAAGAATTTGATAGCTGCGCTTTTGTAGCAGCAGATAGAGCGACAGCGGCGGAACAGAATTATAAATTATTATTGCAATTTATTGGAGCGAAAATTGCTGCAGACGCAAGTGCACACACTTACAAAAGTACTTGTTTGAAGTTGCTAAAATAACAACGGACTGTCTTTTAGTTGGTTTCAACTAGATAGAGAGAATATCTGGCTGGTTTCTTACCTAATGTTCTTTCTAAGGAAAATCACAAGTTATGTTTTAGTTCATTAGTTTCATAGCATATTTTACACCGATACTGAAATGTTACAAATTTTTTGGGGTTAGGACGAGTTCCAATTAATATGTTAAGGCCTTAACACAAGATATGAAATTCCTTCACTTTCTGGTTACCTCATTAGATCTCTACGAGTATAATCAAATGGCTTCACAATCTATTTTCTAAAAATCTCCTTAAGCTTTAAGGAGGATTTGCTCTAGTCATGTATGTACTATTATTCCATATCATGATCACTCTTCCAGAACGAGATACGATTTAATAAACATTAAAATTCTTTATTCAAAGCCCGGCAAAGTTTTTTATTTTAGTAATCCTTACTGGGTAGTTAATGGTCATATATCCAGCCTAGGCAACCAAGCCAAGAAAAATTGCCCCATAGTGAAAAAGTGTTCTACGCAATACTCTTTTCACAACAGCTTAATTATTTTATTGCATGGAAAGAGTTTTGCGGAATTCTACGGAAAGAATATGATAGACATCATTTCTGCTTGTCATGAGTAATAAGTGAATACTACAATAAAATTGCATGCCACGATAAAGTTGCACACAAAGTAAAACTCTGGAGACTTGCCTGACTCCTTCACTGGCAATGCCACTGATGCGGCATTAATACGGCGGCAATATTTTGCAAATGTGCTTTTAATTACACTGCCATTCGAAGGATTATGGAATTTATAGACACAATAATGGGCTAATTCATCATTCAAAGATGCGCTTGAAAGAATGGCACTTCAGCTGTCCAAGTACTGTAAGTGATTTTAATATGCACTTTTCCTTGATGACCCCTTTTATGGTTTATAAATGGTAATTTGATTACCCGATGCCTTGGCATGAGGGTGACCACAAATTTAAAGGTTAAATCGTGTTTAATATTTGGTGTTTTTGAGAATCTGTTTTTAAGAATCATTAAGTTTAACTTTACATTGCACTGTGCGTTTCCGATGGTGACATATCACAATTTGTTCTTGAAATACCAATACGTAATACAAGACAATTTATATTGAAAAAGTAAGTATATCAGCCTATACTTCTCCACATAACCCATAGTTATGAAACAATTATAAAGCGCGCTATAATCAGTAAGAAATTCAACACATAGAACTGGTTAAATTATTAAATAATAATTCAAAATGCCGACACTGGACTTAAGGGTTTGTATAAAGGCCACATTTCGCACCTGGCGAGCCGGCACCTTGGTATCTAAGCAACAACCACGCCCGCTTGTAATAAACACATCAAAATGTGCAGCAAATCGAATTGCCAATTGCTGTGGCTGCGACTGCGTCTTTTTATCGGCTGCACATAATTCACTGTCAATTTCGTTGCGACGGCAATGGATGAAAATAAAACCATATAATTAAAGGTGTAAAATCGCATCCATTATTATTATGGCGTGCCTGGTTTGATTGCTTCCAGAGTAAGGTTACAATTGCTTTTGGGGAGTCATAATTTTTAAAAAATTTTAAAGAAAATGAGTGAAGTAGTATGAAGAAAATGTCTTTGTAAGACTTTGAACGGCACTTTAAAATTGAGTGGCTACAAAGGAAAAGGAAAAATATTTAAGACTTTAAAAAAATAGTGAAAGAGTATGGATATGGGCAATAAAATATTAGAGAAAGTTTTCTTTCGTTCTTTGTTGAATTTAATGGCCTACGTTAGTATAAGCATATACAAATCTTTGAAGTCAATATTTTGCAATTGTTGTTATAAGACCTAAATTTTTCACCTAGTGTTAATAATAAAACTAGTGAATTTCTCAAACAAATCTCTATGCGAACAAACTGGAAAAGAGATTAAGCCAAAAATATGCAAGGTAGCTTTTTAGTTTGCAACATTTTCTACATGGTTTTCAACACACAGTGCCGCAGCTGGAAAGTGTTACACTCAATAACATTGTCGCTTCTGCATGTTCTCCAACGCTCCCTTTGGCTTCAAAACTGCATGGTAAGTTGAATGCCTTTGTGAGTTAACATTTAGCTGTGCTCGCCGCCTCTCAACAGCTTGATTTATATTCTACATGACACCCACTGTTCGACCCATCAACATAGAATGGCCGCCGGTTGCTTCCTTAATCAGCTTCTTCAAAAACTTCCGTTTGCTTCGCAGTGGCCACTCACATACACATTGACATATAAGGCAATATGGAGTTATTATATCGTGATTTTTTAAGAGCTTGATAACTTTTTTTAAAAAAAAAACGCATAAAATTTGCAAAATCTCATCGGTTCTTTATTTGAAACGTTAGACTGGTTCATGACATTTACTTTTTGAAGATAATTTCATTTAAATGTTGACCGCGGCTGCGTCTTAGGTGGTCCATTCGGAAAGTCCAATCAAGAAATTTTCAGTGAATGGGCCCTAGAAAAGTTGGCAGAAAATCCGCTTTTTTATCGACAAATTTTGTTCAGCGATGAGGCTCATTTCTGGTTGAATGGCTACGTAAATAAGCAAAATTGCCGCATTTGGGGTGAAGAGCAACCAGAAGCCGTTCAAGAACTGCCCATGCATCCCGAAAAATGCACTGTTTGGTGTGGTTTGTACGCTGGTGGAATCATTGGACCGTATTTTTTCAAAGATGCTGTTGGACGCAACGTTACGGTGAATGGCGATCGCTATCGTTCGATGCTAACAAACTTTTTGTTGCCAAAAATGGAAGAACTGAACTTGGTTGACATGTGGTTTCAACAAGATGGCGCTACATGCCACACAGCTCGCGATTCTATGGCCATTTTGAGGGAAAACTTCGGAAATGGACCCGTAAGTTGGCCACCAAGATCATGCGATTTAACGCCTTTAGACTATTTTTTGTGGGGCTACGTCAAGTCTAAAGTCTACAGAAATAAGCCAGCAACTATTCCAGCTTTGGAAGACAACATTTCCGAAGAAATTCTATTCCGCCGAAATGCTCGAAAAAGTTGCTTGTATATGCAACAAAATGTACGCCTAAGTATACCTGCTTTTCTGCCAGTATGCGCTTGGCAACTACTGCCGGAGATTATTTTCTTGCTACCTTGCTTCGTTAGCAGCCGCATTGTCAGCATACTTGCCGCACCGCATTTATAGCTATTTAAAATGCAAATTGAAGATCAGAACTCTAATGTGTCAAAATCTCTTAGTGCAACATGTACAAGTTGCGCATGCTAAGTCACACATGTCCCACCTGAACTGCTACATGCCACATATGCATGGACTTGACTGAATATTTCTACATAACGTTACATAGAAATGTTATTAGCGTCATTAACGGGGCATTTGTAATGTGCTACATGTCGAGCGGCGGAAATTTCCGACAATTGCCACCACAAGCAGTCACAACCAAAAAAGCGAGCGGAAAGTCTCTTCACCGCATAAGCGCCTCTTTTATGCGATCTTTTTTGTACACAATGTGTGTGTGCAATCTATCTCCTGCGCCTTTGAGATTCAGGCAGTGCAAATGCCACTTCCCGTTCGCTTGACTTGGTAATTTCAAATTCAAGGTTAGTTCTTGAGCTCAGAAACATAAAAAAACGGCTGCTTGATTGCAAATGGAAATAGCTTTATTTAAATCATCATTAAATCCCTTATTTTCGCAAGGAGAGAATTGAATATTTAAGCCAAGTAGCCAGTTTTGGCCAATAGGAGAGAAACAGAGGCAAGCCGCGAATTTGGTAGGAATTTTCTTAACTTACGCCTTTTCTTATAATTTTGACGTAGCTAAAGATTTCGCTCGTGGAAAATACGTCTCAAGATCTGGCAACTTTTCTCGTGAACAGCTGTGCTTTCGTGCTCTTAGAAATTTGTTTAATTTATATAATATTTAAAACTTTGTGGTGAAATTATCAGAATTAAGTGATCCGTTAAGATAAATATCAACAAAAATTCTTTTTACATCTCTGGTGCTTCTGTGGTTTGGAGCCCTAGTTACCAAGTCCATTCGGATAAGTTAGAGTCCGTACAAAAACAATTTTTACTTTTTGCCTTAAATCATTTGCATTGGGATTCCAGTTTAAATCTTCCCTCTTACACTAACCGTTTAAAACTTATAAATCTTCCGACACTCGCTAGTCGTAGGGAGATGCTTGGTATAATATTTTTTGTAAAACTCATGAAGTCTGTAGCCCATCTCTCTTATCGGATATTAATTTGAACGTTCCCGCTCGCTCTACCAGGCAGTTTAGACCCTTATAGCCTTGACAGACGGTAGCGTTAATCCGGATTAACTGCGCACTTAATCAGATCCAAATTTGTAGGTGACAGTTGCGAGTTTGAAACTCTCATAAACAGCTCATTGTCCTTTTTATAATATTTTCAATGAAAATTGATAGAAGATAAACATTACGGTTGTTAGCCGACCAATTTTTACCAAACCATTTTTTATTACAAAAATATATCAACACATTATTTTTAAAACTGCATCATAACATAGAAGTTTTATTGATATTATATTGAGAATTTGATAAACAGCTGTCAGGGTTGCTTGTATTTCATTCACAATAGATGAAAATTGGCCATTTTTAACAATGTTGCCAACGAAATTCTCACAAACTCCCTAAAATTTTGAGAGTTATTTTGGATCCAGCAACGGAGTTAGCTGTAACTCCTGAATTAAACCCGAAAAATGCAATTAATCTGGTTTAACGCTGCCGTCTGTCAATGCTATTACTCCGCTCGTTCGCAGATTGCGCCTCTCGCGTCGGTTGGGCGGGAGGAGGGTAATCGTTGGGTATTATTTTTATTATTATTATTAAGAGAGTTTGTGAAAATCGACTGTCACAGTTTAACTAATAGGGACCTTCGTCCCTGTATGTACCTTCTGTATGAATTGCATTATGAATTAACTGTAAAATGACAACAAGTTATCGAACAAGAAGATGCATACTTGACCTTAATCGATTCACTATAACTAACATAAAAAAAATTCAACATATTTTCCATTGGTAAGCTGAGAAAAAAACGTGCACTTGAGGCTGGTTAATAAAAATGTTTATAATGAAATACTTTCCTCTTTATACGCAAAAGATTAAGGGTATTCTTTCGGAACGTTGAAATTTTGAAAACTCATAACTTCAAAATTTAAATGTTGTGTCGAAACAAAAATCCAAGGTCCAATAAGGTTCTTTAAAGAACACAAATAAATTCTCCCCGCGAAAACAAAAAAATTTTTAAGTAAAATTTAAATGAAATTGCTTTTCAATAATTTGTATACTTCTACACTTGCCCAAAACATCGTACACTTCATTAATCAAACAGAATATACGCTCACACCAAGACAATGTTCAGTTCTGTTGCAGCTCTTTCATTTGGCAAATCTAATGAATGGCACAGCGTTTGCATTGACAAAAGGTCTTCGAAACTAAAAGTCACACAACATTTATCACTCAACAGCAGGCATGGTCTCTAGACTTAGTCGTGGGATTTTCAGCAATTACCAAATACTTAAAAGCTTTTAGCGAACTATGTAGTATAGGGAAAACAACAACATTGACGCTGATTAGTTTTAGCTAGCAAAAATATTGCAAGGAATAGTTGTTATCTGTGTATGAAATAAGTGAAAATTAATGCAAGAAGGAAACAATCTATGTACAGGTATAAGTCGGTTTCTTACTTTCTTTAATGTAGTTTTCTTATTTTTATATAAGAACTAACCATTACAATGGATATCTGCAAATAAAAACATCAGAAAATATAGAATACCTTTTACACAATTTGCAACATTTTTAATCATGCTTAATGAATCATAAGGTATATAGTCATGTTTTTTAATAAAATAAAATTGCTCGTTTCATACAATTATTTAAAGCACATTGTACCAATGCCAGTTTTAAACATTTCGGTATTCAAGCGAAAAGAGCAGCAGCAAAAATTAAACATTACTGTTAAAAAAATCAGAGTACCAAAGGGACACTTAAAATAAAACCACAAACATTAGAACGTCAAGAAGCCGCCAAAAAGGGCGTTGCACTATAACCGCAACAAGCCGCTCACTGTAAATCATTTGCTAAGTCATTAAAGCACATTGACAGGCAAATGTCGCAAGGCGGCGGCCAGACTAAGGAAACTGAGCTTAGCTAAAAATGACCAAAGTGAACGTAGGCAAGGCAACTAATTCCAGAAAGACTCTTCACAAGCGAGCAGAACCAATTCTAAAAACCACAAAAGCAAAACCGAAACTCGGTACTTCCATCTACCTTTATATATTTCTATGAATTAAAGCCGGCAAGTGGTGCAACAAATAGCTGCATAGATACGAAAGTTGGCTCGTAAATAGCAGAAGTGGCGCTGCCACCGTAACTCGGACGCCCCGTTGTGTATTAATTAGATGACGCTGCAACAAGAGCCTAGTGGCGCAGCAGAATGATGAAATTTGTTTGCAGCGATTGTTACAGAAACGATTAAAGCGGAGAAATTAAATCAAGTCCCTTGCAATAAATTGCCGCCCTTACACATACCTGCACACGTTGTTACAATGAGCAAATTAGAATGCAGACAGCTCGATGTACACAGAATGATTCACATAAACAGATAAATTTTACACACATACATACCCATATATGGTATACATACATACTCATGTGTGTATATTTATTTATTGATATGAGAACTTAGGCTGATATGTGAATGTTAAGAAAGCTTATCTTATCAGCGGCAGTATTTTATCAGTGGCCAGCAAAGAGAAGCAATAAGCGGCTATTGATGGTCGTCACTGAACAATTGCATCTTACGAATCTGCCAATTTAACATTGCGATTAGAGATACATATCTTATTGCAAATTGGGTATAGGGCAACTACATATTGTTGGGCGTGAATTGAATTACGTGCGGCTTTTAGTAGGCTTGATCCTCACACAATTGCAGACACAATTTTGTTTTGTAACTGCAAACTAAAGACTTAAGAAACGAACTTGCTGAATGGTTGCCTATTATTATTGTTAGTGTCAGCTAAGGGATTAAACATAGAGTTGTTTTCGTTATTTGGACTTACCTTTCAAAATGCAAAAATAGTTGTCTGATTTCTCTTATATCTAACTTCTTTTATAGATATTAAAACACTCACTAGATGGCGCTAGAATAAGATTTTTTTTACATTATTGAGACGAATTTCTGGTTCAAAATTAATGAAATTTTATCGAAAGTCTTCCTAAAATTGAAAAAATTTGTTTATTTCCTTTTCAAAGAGAGTCTATTTTTCTTGGTTCATAATTTATGGAGAATATTTTAATAATCGGATCAGCAAATTAAAGTCCGTTTGATCTATCGAATGGACTAAATACACTAAAAAGTTGTATTAATCATTTCAACTATAGGTGGGCAAATAATGCTATATATTCTATTACGAGCAACTCATATAGTTATTGTCTTCAAAAACAAAATTTTTAAAATATTTTAAAAGTATGTCGAAAATTCTCTATAAATAGTACATATTTTTTTAAATAAATTATACTCCTCTGATATTTATATGCCTAAGTGTAGGACAGCCCCTTTAACAATTTCCTTTCTCTCTACATATAATCGATATCCACTATCTACAATTATATTTTCGTTTAATATCTTAACAGAACACTGCGGCGGAAACGCATCTTTGCTACTCAAGAATCAGTTAAGGCAAATTGAAAATTAATTGGATAAACTCGGTCGATGTTAGCAAGTATCATCCTTGTACATTGAATGTTCCCACACCAAACACTGTCTCTTTCAAATTTTTGCGTAACTACAGACTTTGATTTAATACATTTAAAATCAATTATGGTTAGTTTTAATTGATATCACATATGTACTTGATCATATTAATGTGAGGTGATTTTTGTTTTTGTTTTTTTATAGTAAACGGAAGCATCAAGAGTCGGGTCGTATTCTTCATTCAAGTAATTTTTCTAAACTGGCGTATACCAATTCGAAACTTCGATTCTATGTTTTGAATTACATGCTTTGAATTGGAAATAGGTACACTGCAATTATCGCATCAAAGATTAACAGGAAATTCACACACTCTTGCTATATGTTCGATTATCCATGAGCAACTCGCGCTTATATTATTTCTTTGCGTATTGCACTGCAGCGTGCCTCTATGGCATTCTCCCAAAAATGTTTAAGAACGATAAATTAGGCAGCCACATTTATGTGTGACTGTGTGTATGAGTGCAAGTTTGTAGTGATTTTGAGGAGTTTGCCGTGCTGCTGCCGGTGTTGCAACAAATAATGAGCATTACAAACAAATACGCGTCACAATCGACACTTCACAGCAACCTATCCTAAACACTTATACACAAGTATCCTGACCTACTATTTGTATGGATGTGTACATATTATATTTTTAATATACTGGAGACTTGGATTCGTAGAAAAGGTGGTTTGCGCTCATTCAGAGAAAGACAGCGACGTCATTTTGTCGCTGCTTGACGTTTGCAATAAATTCAATAATTTTGTTTTCGCAAAAACAACAAACAAAATTTTATGTGACTGAGGACAACTACCTATATGAATGAACTAAGCTGAATTGCCATGAATGGTAAAAACAAATCAATAGTCATTGTGAAAGGTAAAACTGCTGCGTGGAACCTTAGACAGTGAACGTACATATATAAGAAATGATAAATACACAAAAAGTATCAAATGAGAACAATATATCGATATACATATGAGGGTGGACTGAAAATTGATATATTCAAACTTCAGTTTGATATACCCTATAGTTGTTAATATTGTGTCATGGGGAAGTTCTGAACCATTTCATCCACTTTAGCACTAAATCATAAAATCATTAATAAAAAAGACGCGCCTAATGGTATTAATACATCTTACAGATGGGCCTGATATTCCACTTTTCGGTATCTGAGGTCTTGAGTATATTTAGATCAATTTTGTTCACTATTAAACTCTATGTAATAAATGGAAAAAGGGAAAATTTCATGTACCATGTTTGATTAAAATCTGTGAAGTAGCTGCTGCGGCATGAGATTCGGTGGGCATAGTAAGAAACCCAATTTTAATGAGGTGCAAGGAGTTTGAAAAGCTAGCGATCATTGTTCCCATATTTATATACCCACCCATAAAGTTCAATACAATCGAAATGGTCACATATGCATATACATATGTATATGCGAGTATATGAATAAATAAAACTTTGTGAGCATGTGGTTCGAAAGAATAGACATTCTTGCTTGCATGTGAGTGTTTTGTTTGTACTTTTAGAGTTTGTCAAATGTAATTGCGTGTCTATCAGCACCAACACGCAACCTGATATCAGGTATTATATAGCACTAACCAGCACCAGAACAATCACCTTAAGAACCTTCACTGACTAAACAATGGATCAACTGGTTTTTGCTGCTGTCAAGTCCATATCTGTGCGAAATGCAAAGCGGGGGCAGCAATTCAATCCGCTTTCCCCTTACTCAAGACGCTGTTAGAATTTCTAACGCAAGAACTTTTTTATGTCGATGCTCAATATGATATTTTCATTTTGCTACAGAAAACCCAGCAACAAAAAACCTACGCAATCGGCTGGGTGCTGCATTGCATGTTATGGGCGTTAGAACTGCACTCACTCACTCAGTTGCGCGCTCATGTTGGCTGAATTCTGAGAACTAATGTGATTTTCAAGCTCATACATATTTAACCAATTAAATGCAGATTAAATGTTTCGTTTTCAAAATTCTAACGAATGTGGCTAATCAACACCGATTGAATTTAAATAGAAATTTTATAGTAAGGGATGTGAAAAAATCCTAATTTTACTCCAGTAATCGTTTGAAAAGTTCTTGAAAATTGTGTGAAATACTCTTAAAAAAATGAAAAACTCTTCAAAAAGTGTTAATTTTTTGTTGCTTTTAAACATGATACAATGTGTCAAAAATGCTCCAAAAAAAAAAAAAACTTTTAATTTGAGTGATGTCGTTTAAGTTTTCCATCATTAACGTCTGTGGTATGTTATGGCCTATATCAATAAACACTTTTAACTTGAAACATACAAGGCCAGAGTGGCACTCTAAAAATAAAATTGTTTAATTAAAAGCCGCTCCAGTACTCGCATTTCTAGTCCCTTATGAGGTTAGTAGCAACTTTTTTATCGTCAGTCTGAGGATAAGCGACAACTGAAAGCCACTCGTTTACGCTTTCTGCCTCACTTCATCATCCGCAGAAGTGTACCAAACCATAATGTAATAAATGAAATTAAATTCAAATTGGTATTTCGTTGCCACTTGTGGGTCAATTACTGAACATAAAAACAAAAAAAAAAATCGAAAATACAAATTTTTCCCAGCTCCTATTCCTTTCTACAGCACTCTGGAGAAAGGTAGAAGGTATTTGCTTTACGACAATCAATTACTGATAGAAGGTGGCCACTTAGGTTGCCAATTTGGTGAAAGGAATACTAAATTTGCTACGCTCAACTAAGTTCTAATAGCCACAATGTCTATGTGGCACAAGTCTCATTCGGCTAAGTACCTTGGCGCCCGCTTGAATTAATTACAATATCGCTACAAACTTTTAAGATAACATTAAAAATACCTTTCGCTATTTTGTCGTTGAACCCAATTTCTCTAATTAATTGTCGTTTAAGTGCATTGGCGATAGTTAAGGAGCAGTGCTCATAGTTCGCAGGTAACTATTTGTTATTATTGTTGTTGCTACTTTCTTGCTATTTGAATTTCTCTTACAAGCTGTACGTGCAACATAGTGGCTGCGACGGTCTCACCGCAGTGGTTAGTGGGTCTTTTGCAATGCAATTTGTTGCAACGTTGATTGTTACATTGCTCTTTATATCCGCAAGCATTTCAGGAATTTTAAGCAGTTACCACAGCTGAGCGGTACTTTGATGCCGCTTGGAAAGAAAGTGCTTAGCATTTTGTGTATGTAAATGGGTTGAAAATTTCTCGTGCTTATGTAATACTTGTATGTTCGTTTGCAGTTGAACTTCAGGACATATTGATATTGTTGAATGTCAGTGGGAAATGTGGGCAAATTAATGAAGCGGTCTTTTGAGAAGAGCTTTACAGAAGTATGTAGTTATGGCTTTACAGCTGTTCTTTGCAGTAGGTATTTGAAAAGACTTTGTGAGTCATACTCTGTGTAAAAAAATGGGTATGTGAGTACTTTCGTTACGATATTGGTGGTAACATTTTTGTTAAAACTTATAACTACCAACCAATGAGCCAACCAATTCAAGTGCAGCATCCGCAGCGTTTATAAATATGAGTGTATTTGCAATGAAATCAAAGCGGTTACTATTTTCTTTTCTCGTTTTAGGTTGATTAATTTATTTCATTTTCTTTTAAGCTTGTTCCTTCTCCAAAATAAATGTCAAATGTTGTCTCGTTCGCTTAGTGTCTCATTAAATATTTAGCGCACCGTGTGTTTTATTGGTACAATTTTTGTCTCTTAGATTTTGATATATTTGAGTAGGGTTTGATGCCGCTGAATTTCCAGGAAGCTACCGAATTCAGTGACTTAATTAGTGTTGATTCGAATGGTGTGAAGGATTTATGCCTTTCAGTGGCAAAAGTAATACCATTTAACTGATTGGGGTTGAAAACAGACAGTCGGGACAGCAACAAATATAAAATATTTTGTGAATCAGGAAAAATTATAAAAGTGCCTTTTAGTTCTAGATAGGGTTGATTTAAGTTATGTGAGATACTTTTATATTTGTTTTAACGATAAAAGATAGCGATAAGCTTTAAATCTGTGGATATTTGGGCTGTAGATCAATATTATCTAGATTTATCAATAGAAGCGAATTTCTTGAAACCAGCAGAAATAATTTTCGAGGCTGTCGTTTAGATTTCATTGGGGGGTTTTTACGTGGCGGGTCCCAAACCCAAACAACACTATTTGCCTTTATGCTGCGATGTCTGAATTTGGTATCCCCGCAAAACTAATACGGCTGTGTAAACTGACACTGAGTAACACCAAAAGCTCCGTCAGGATCGGGAAGGACCTCTCCGAGCCGTTCGATACCAAACGAGGTTTCAGACAAGGCGGCTCCCTATCGTGCGACTTCTTCAAACCTGTTTCTGGAGAAAATAGTTCGAGCTGCAGTACTAAAATAGAGAAGGTACCATCTTCCTATAATCTGTACAACCGTATCCGATGATATTGATATCATCGGCCTCAACACCCCCGCCGTTAGTTCTGCTTTCTCCAGGCTGGACAAGAACACACGAGGGCAAAACGAAATATCTCCTGTCATCAAACAAACAGTCGTCGCACTCGCGACTTGGCACTCACGTCACTGTTGACAGTCATTAAAAGTTGTAGATAATTTATATTTAGGAACCAGCATTAACACCACTAACAATGTCAGCCTGGAAATCCAACGCAGGATTGCTCTTGCCAACAGGTGCTATTTCGGACTGAGTATAAATGTTGACAATTGAAAAGTAAAGTCCTCTCTCGACGAACAAAAGCTAATCTCTTTAAGTCGCTCATAATTGAGTCGACGCTACGAGTTTTCGAGAGAAAGGTTCTGCGAAAGATTTATGGTCCTTTGCGCATTGGCCACGGCAAATATCGCATTCGATGGAACGATGACCTGTACGAGATATACGACGACATTGAATTAAAAGACAGCGGCTACGCTGGCTAGGTCATGTTGTCCGAATGGATGAAATTAAACTACAAATATAATGAACGTGTTTTAAACGCAGTTAAAATTCAAAAAAAATTGGCAGAGGAGATTTGCCCTCCACTCCGTTGGAAGGACCAAGTGGAAAAAGACCTGCATTGAATTATGTCAAATCGCTATGGAATATCCAATTGGCGCCACGTAGCGAAAAGAAGAAACGACTGGCGCGCTGTTGTTTAACTGATTTGATGAAATATAATCGCGTAAGCGGTGCCTACGCCAATTAAGAAGAAGAAGAAGCAGCTTCTTAAAGGTTTTCTGAGAACGTAAGTAGGAATTTGTGTATATTTTACTCTTTTGAGGTAAATACATCCGAGAAGAAAGGAAAATGGTATAGAAATCAGAACTAGAGATTTTCAAAGCCCGCAAATGAGGAGCATCGATTCTGAGGTTCATTAGTAGAGCCGCCAATATGTTGATTTCTCTTAACTTTTTGTATATGCAACATATATATACATACATTCATATTGCTTATATACTATATATGTTTCCGCATATGTAAATTGAGTGTAATATATAATCTCCAAAACCTCTCACATTACGTGTGGCCTCACTATTAATCACCAATCCTGTTTTATGTTTTGTTCACTTCTTCGTTTCTACTAATGATTCGTCTACGCCCGCATAGCTGATAAAATACCCCACACTAAAGTTGACATGTAATAAAAAGCCCTATGGATAGAAGCTGTAACGAAGGCCTTAATAGCGGAAAGACATGCCAAAATATTCTCATCATTTACGGTCTTTAGTATCACGAAGAAGATGTTCATAATGGGTGAAAGTAAATATATTTTTTGTCGGTTTATGTGTTGTTGCAGCGCAGTTGAATTATTCAGAAAGCATTGGCGGCATCTTAGGAGGAATGAGTGATGGTTACTGACAGTTAATTTTTATGTAAGACTATGCTGACCCCACGCAGGAAATCGTGTTTATGCTGAGTTTGGAATGATTGTACTCATTAAGTAGAATTTATGATGTACAGCATTTTAGTTAATCAACAATAATAACTTTAAAACATTCATACAAAATTATTTTGTCAGTAATGCAATTCAAAACAAAGTTAAGATTTGCTAGATGTCAGATTATTGGGTTAAAGTTAGTTTATAAATACTTCCACTTGTCTGACGTTGGTTATCTATGTTTTAGTTTCCGTTCTTTTTGGTTGTTTTCTAAGTCGATTTGTAGTCCCACGAGTAGGCCGGAAAGGGTTGATCACTAGTCCACATATTCTATTAGAGCCTGCTGACCACTAAGTCATCAGCACGGGCTTAGAGTGGTGTTTGTGTTGGTGTCCTCACACTTCCACAATAGCTGATGGGCGTAAAACCGAATATTTATTCATCCATATTCCCATTGTGACAGTTTTGGGGTAATCTTTTAGTTCGTTTGGGTTACACCCATTTCTATTACTTAAGGCTTAAGCCCTTCGCCATGATGTCATCAACGCTGAAGGAGACAATTTTCGATGAAATTCACACTATAAGCTCGTTTTTAAGAACTTTAGCTAACTTAGATTGTAAGCACAAACGCGAGTTTAATATTTTGTATTAAGGAGCATATTTTATGTGCACTCATTGTAATATTTTGCGGTAGTTAACATAATGAATTTTAATTTGTAAAATAGCAGCAAATACTAAATACTAATATTAATGTCTCACAAGAAAGTTAAAAAAAAGTCGAGTTTAAGGCTTTGTGTTTCTAAATAACTTTAAGTATTCAAGTTTTATGTTTCCAAGGATTTCTTACTTTGCTGTGTGTATTGTGCTAATGTTAATTAATGTCTCTTATTCTATTCCAGAGTCAAATCAAGGCACGAAATTAATATTCTAATTACATTGTAGACTAAACTCTTATTATTTACAGATCTCTTTGTCGTCAGCTCTTGAACAAACATCTTCTAGCGGCTTTAGTAAGGATAAGTATTTGAAAAACGAACCACTTTCGAATATTTGCAAAATTTTTTCATGTGTACTAATGATTTACACACATGTATATGTCTACATATATACTATACAATTTGCAGACAAATTGACTAATAAAAATCATTTGAAAACAAATTTCACACAATATAGTCAAATAACAAATTAATCATACCGACAAGCAATTGCCATAACAACAAGAAACCTGACTGAGCAGTGAAATAGGATAAAACTTGTAAAGAGACTTAAACAAAAATCGAAAGTGCAAATGGTGCAACGATTTATCTTCAACTGTGGACAGCGAACATACGTCATTTGCGAAAATAATTAAACAGTCGGGCGCCTTGGGTACGCAGCCTGAAGCGGTTAGCGATACCAGTGGCAGGCACACAGAACAAGATGCAAATGCATAGATTAGGGTGGTTCTTCTTATAAAATGAAAGATAGAAATTATGTACCTAACGGCTTCAATGATTTTGAAAAAAAAAAAACATTTTTTGCTTCAGAAAGATTAAAGGGGTGTCGGGTCGAAAATTAAAATTCATATTAAATTATTACATCTCAAAATTCTCTTTTTCTCCAGGAGCACCTAAAATTCATTATATAGTAGTTAGCGATTTCCATCAAAAGGAATACGTTTACGATATTTACCATTCCGTTGAGATGTTGTTGTAATAATTAGGACATATTTTTCTGTAGGATATTTTGCATTATAGCAGAAAAGCAAAATTATTCCTCCTAGATTTAAGGACCACCTTAATGTATATTCACAAGCAGATATACAGCTTATTGACAACTCTACCAATAAAATCTAAATACTGTCTTATAAAATAATATAAATGAATGTGTCAATTTGACTCAACAACAACAATGACAACCACAATAAAAAGTGGCAAAACTTTTCCAATTGCAATCGCAAACCTGTTAAAGGTGGTAACCAAAGTAAGAAATACGCAGATTACAAAACCCAAAATAACAACAACAACAAATCATATAACATACAAGTAACAAACAGTCAAACCAAACCCATTGATTAAATATTCATGGAAATACAGAGCCATAAACACCCGCATTACCAAATGAATTTACACCAGTGTTGGAAAGCGATATACAAGTATACTGCTTTAGAGTAGTATCTATATGAACTTTAGAATTGTTTACCATTTAATAGAATTTTTTAAAATTTTCAATATTTTATGGATATAGATAATGAAATATCCAATTTTTTCAGACGAGGATGACACAGGAAATGGTTCTAGACTTTGAAAAAGAGAATATATATCTCTGTCTATGTTATATTGTATTAAGCCCTAGCTTACTCGTATGTTAGGTTATAGGGCTGATCCCTTTAAGTAGCTTATCGATGGTTTCAAAGTCCAAAACCAGAAGTGAGTTGTTTAAGTAATAAACCGGATAGTGTCTCTGTATCAGTATGTGAATTTGATTAGTGGTTGAAAGTTGCTTAGGATTTGGTTCATAGATCAAATCATAAGATCATCAGCAAATTTTTAGATTCAACCTTATAAATCTTACACTTTTTAGTTCCAAAAATAATTATACTTTTCTTCACTTTTCAACACTGCCTTACCATATGAATATTTAGAAAACTTTAGCAAACGGCGAACACACGAAATATTAATTCACCTGCAACAACGATCGCGTGTGCAAAAGGTGTTGTTATTGCGGCGTAGCATGACGCTAGAGTATGGCGGCGTAGAGCAGTGTGAGCAGCGTGCCAATGTGATTGCTGTTGCCGCCGCGGCTGTCAATACACATGTTGCATTCGAACTTGCATTTGCTCCTAGTTATGCACAAAGGCACTCGCGATGTTGTTGTATTGTTTTGAGCAGTAAGCTTTGATTGCGGCGCTGAAGCGGTGGACGGACACATTTGCACGCGGCGTTGCTACTTTGTTTGTTCAGCGGTGTGTGGGTTAAACTTTAGACCATGCCGTCGCGCTGACTCCACCTATATAGCTGTGTTTGTTGTATTATATAACTAATGAGTGAAAATAAAATTGCCTCCAAGCTGACATTTACGTAAATTTAATAATTTTAATATTGATTTATGGCAATTTGATTTTGGTAATTGAAAATTAATATTTTTCCCCTTTTTTGTCATTACAAATTGATTTGAAATAAAATTTTGCTATGTTTTTAAATAAATTAATTAACTGAATTGAAATGAACATCTCGACCTGCTTTGTTGTGAGCAAAATTGTATTTATTGTTTTATTTTTCAATTATCCGCTTTAATTCGAAATAAAAATGTGCTCATACAGATCTTGTGTGATGTTCGATATTGGTGTTTTCAAAACTAGCTATACTGACCTATTACAGTAGTAAAGATAGACACTAATTATGGTAGTGCTAACCAAAGTTTACAAATCTCACCGTCTTAAAAAGATACAGCGTGAGGTTCCTCTTTGCTTTTGTAAGTAACAGGAAACATATATTTATTGACGTTTAGTCTCAAGGCGGGTATTATAATATAACTAGCTGACCCCGCAGCCGTTGTCCTGCGTGAAAATATATGCTTTGAAATGAAAAAAAGTTGAAATTATATTGTGTCGAAAATTATTTATTTTCGATTTTTCCACATTTTTTTAATGTAGCGCAGCTTAATAAACATAATTTTTTTCTGATTTCTGTTCTGGTGCGTAAATATACAAAGAAGATGGGTTTCCAACTCGTCAACACGCCACATATATCTGGCCAACTTTCCCTGGAAATTGAATACGTTTGAAATGAAAGGCTGTCCCTTGTATTCGATAACTGCGTCATAATCAGTCGGGTTCCATTACACAGTTTCGGCGCATGAAAATTGTGAAACATAATAATTACAGATCCAACTTTGAGACGCAAATGATGCTGGGGCATACCAAGGCTCACCAAAAATTTGGAAATTCCACTGGATAATTTACGGTTTCGTCTTTCGTCATATTGTTCAAGGCCAATAACCCCTATGTTGCTTTCTTTGGTGACGTACTTGCAAACGTATTTGATCGATTTCACCAATCTACAATATTCAACATTGACATGAGTTTTGAATGTGAATTAGACAAAAGTGGCGAATATGGTACGATCCATGTGTTGTCAACTTCGATGTGTTGTTAACGTCGATATTCACGCCTCTAAATGCTAAATGTTCTGCCATTGTCTTCTGGTGAGCGACGCCGCTTCCGAAAGAATAGCACATGAGTAGTGTTTCGTGCATTTATTGTCAGACATACAAACCAAAGTGGGATTGTAAGGTTCCCAAAGTCCATGAACCATTATTGGTTTTCACCACTTCGTATAATTCTGGATCTATCTCTGAATCAGGAATTTCCGCTGAAATGATTTCATTAATTTGATCTGGTGTAATCACCATCCGCATCCAAAGAAGAATGTGTGCGTGCGGCAACACGCAACAGAATACATTCAGCATCTAACAGCACCAAGATAAAGATAAAGACCGTCAAACATCGCAGCTATTGTTTAAAAAGTCGTGCTGTGATATCGTTACGATCGCTAGCTGATTGACCGCGATCCATAATTCCTTACTTATGTCATCGCATTTTGGGAGTACTTCCTGCCTTTCTTTGGGCTGCCATACGTTGATGGCAAAAAGAACGCCGACAAATATTAGCGCGACCTCTTCGTGGCTTCGTAACAAATTTCAATCAGTAATTGATCACTTCGTCTGAAACACACATAAAGTTTTCACTGAATAATTTTCAATAATTTTTCCTTTGGATAGCCGGAATAAAAGAGCAAGCGACCGCAATTGAACGATTCAAATAATTTACAAATCAAAATATTGAAAAACAAAACAAACAATGTGTATGAAAAATGTTACTTTTTGGAATTGTCCAATTTTCCGACTTCTCCTCGTGAAAAGTATAAGGTATTTGTTTTTAAACCTTTCCCGATCCACAACAAACAACCTTTAAAAGATTCATCAACCGTTCTCTTAGTGTTACTAACAAACAAACATTCATTTTTATATACATATGTATGTACATATGTACATATGTTTCATACATAGGTTTCTTATATACTTAAAATAAATAATTATATGCGAATTTGCGAAATTTGTTGAGGTTATGTTTATAATTTTTTACTTTTGGTAAAGAAATCTCGTAAAGTAAAAAAGTTGTCCATGCAAGCACTTCATTCCCAACGTTCCGTCTGTAAGACTGCAATATGCTATTTATCCGATATGGGCGGTTCCAACAAATTAGCGGTTTACTGAAAGGAAATGGACATTTGCAAAATTTCAGACCTCAAACACTGTTGGATGGACGGACAGACAGACGAACACGGCTAAGTTTTACATATAAATTTGACAGGCGTTACAAAGATCCAAACTTAATATACATGTAATTAATAGATGTGAGAAAAAAATTTAAAATTGAAAATTGTCGAATGATTAATGTTTTTGTTGTTGTATCGGGCAAAAAAATTCCCTACAAATATTAAATATAAAAAGTGTTTAAATCCAGCTCATTTCAGTTACGTCAACTCGTCTAATGGATTCAGGAAAAAGCTAATCTGGGGGGTAAATTCCGTCATGGTGATGGTAGTTCAGTGTACCCTCAAAGGGTTTGGCGTTTGTGTCAGTTTTTTACTGTTATAATGAACGAAAGTGGGTACCAAATATAGTGTGTAAAACCTGCTACAACCGTCTAAGGGATTGGAAAAATAGATAATAGTGGTTCGCGAGTTATGTTAAACTTTTACAACTAAGCGAAAAACATCAAGATAAGGAAAAAAATTTAAAGGTCATTTACGATTTGAGGGTTTTACTATACTGACCCAGTACCATCACCCTGACTTGGAATTTCTCACCCCCCAGACAATAATCCCAAAAATGTTCCACAGTGTTATTTATTAATGATAAATGTGTAAATTAAAGTACTTTTCGGCAGCCTTTTTTAGATTTTTAATACCAATCATCAAAAATTCAGGTTCTTCCATTTTGGCCATCTCCCTCGGACAATTGAACACTGACCTTTTAATACCAAAACTTCTTAGCTAAGGTGCTTAGATATTGACGAAATTATACTTCGAAAATCATCAGTTGTATAGAAGATAATCTGAAGCTGTTCATACACTCA